>NC_050575.1:367373328-367673328 GCF_011100635.1 Trichosurus vulpecula | reverse complement strand
TCTCTCTGTCTTTGTCTTTCTGTCCCTATCTGTCTCTTTTTCCCCTTCTATCTCCCCCTGCAGGTTGATGTATCTATCTATCTATCTATCTATCTATCTATCTATCTATCTATTCATTTATCTATTTTTCTTATTTATAAAATATCAATCATCAGAAATGAAGTTTTTGATTGACATTGATTTGTTTTGACTCACCATTTTGACTTGACAATTTGCATTCAGTCTTTTTCTTTAAATTTATTAATTAATTTTTGTTTTCAACATTAAGTTCCATAAGAGTTCCATTTGAGTTTCAAATATTCAACCCCTCCCTCTCCTACCCCCTCTCCAAGGTGGCGAGTGGTCTGATATAGACTCCATTCATGCACTCATATTAAACATACTTTCACCTTAGTCATGATGTAAAGAAGAATTAGAATTAATAGGAGGAACCATGAGAAAGAAGAAACAGAAAAACAACAAAAGAAAAGGAGATCAAATAGTATGCTTCTGTCTACATTCAGACTCCAAAGTTCTTTGTCTAGATATGGGTATCATTTTCCATCATGAGTATTTCAGAGTTCTCTTAGATCCTTGCAATACCAAGAAGAGCTAAGTCTATCAAAGTCAGTCATTGCACAATGTGGTTGTCACTGTGTACAGTGTTCTCCTGGTTCTGCTCACTTCACTCAGCATCAGTTCATAGAAGTCTTTCTAGGTTTTTCTGAAGTCTGTTTGCTCATCATTTCTTATAGCACAATAATATCCCATTACATTCATATACCACAACTTGTTCAGCCATTCCTGAATTGATAGGCATCCCCTTGGTTTCCAATTCTTTGCCACCCAAAAAGAGCTGCTATAAATATTTTTGTACATGTGGGTTTGCATTCAGTTTCTGATGAAAGGAATCTGAATTTTCTAATATGCTTTTGTTTTTTGGGTTTTATTCTGAAGACCGCATTTTTCTTTTTTTCTTTTAGGAGACAGTGTTCAGGTTTCCAAAATGCATTTTCCAACTCTTTAATGATGCTTTCCATAGATATTCAGTAGCTTCCTAAAGTTGCTTGGCACACATAATAAAGAGTATTCCTCAATAGGTCCACTTTTTTTCCTTTTGGTATTGATGATACAGCATCTACTCCATGTATTATAATATTCAGTATTTTTATATTTTTCTCTCAAATATTTTGGGAAATATATTCATTCATGATGATTATACACATCCTTTTTTTGAATTATTCTACTTTTTTATAGTTTACTATCCATCCTAAGCCATCAACAAGAGTTTTATAGATTCCTATCTAAATATGTCCTTTTTCTCTTCAAAATAATTTGAATCATTGATATGATTTCTCATCATCTGTTTAATTATAGGGAGAATCTGAAGTTTGTGTTAAGTGAAGATTTTTTTTTAACCTAATGGCCTTAATATTTTCTTCTTAATGTTTAACAAGGTTAATTTTACCAGTTATCTAACCAGATATTGTTTTGGACATGCAGTTCTTTTACGAAGCCATGTTTTTGTCTTCCATATTTTATTTGTAACTTGGAGATGAAGACATTAGTAACAAATGTGAATCACTTAAATATAAATGTTAAGATCTATATCCAACTTTGTTATGCTCTCTTGTTGGCAAAAAAGTAATACCTATCTCCACTCCATTTCATAGGAACTCATAGTTTACCCACTCTAGTGGCCACTACTACCTTTGTTGTTCAATTGTGTCTGACTCTTTGTGACCCTGTTGACCATAGCACAGCAGACCCTACTATCATCCACTCACTCTCAAAGTCTGTCCAAGTTCATGTTCATTGATTCTGTGATACAATTCATCTCATCCTCTGCTGCTCCCTTTTCCTTTTGCATTCATTATTTCTCAACATCAGGGTCTTTTCCAACGAGTCATTATGTGCCAGAAGTATTTAAGCTTCAGCTTCAGTATTTGACCTTGCAGTGAATAATCTGAATTCATTTCTTTAAGTATTCACTGATTTAATCTCCTTGATGTCTAAGGGACTCTCAAAAGTCTTTACAGCACCACAATTTAAAAGTGTCAATTCTGTGGCACTCAGCTTTCTTTATAGTCACACTCTCACAGCCAGACATTGGTACAGGAAAAAAAAAAACATACTTTTGATTGCTACAGGAAAAAAAAATAATTTTGACTATAAAGACCTTTCTTTGCAAGGTAATGTCTCTGCTTTTTAGTATGCTGTCCACCTTTGCCATAGGTTTCCTTTCAAAGAGTAAATGTCTATAATTTCATGGCTATAGTCACCATCTTCAGTGATCTTTCAACCCAAGAATTTAAAATCATGCACTGCTTCCATCATTTCTTCTCCCTCTATTTGCCAGGATGTGATGAGACCAATTGGCAAGATCTAAGGTTTGTTAGTTGTTTTATTTTGTTTTGTTTTCTTATATTAAGCTTCAAGCTAGCTTATATACTTTCTTCTTTCACCCTCATCAAAATCAGTGGTATTGTCTGACTATCTGAGATTATGGATATTTCTCCCAGGAACCTTAACTCCAGCTTCTGATTCATTCAGTCTGTCATTTTGCATGATGTACTCTGCATATTAGATAAATAAATAAGATGACAATATACCGCCTTGTTCTACTCCTTTTCCAGTCTTAAACCAATCAATTGTTCCATGTTCAGTTCTAATTGTTGCTTCTTTGCTTGTCTACAAGTTCTTCAGGAGTAAGATGATCTGGTGCTCCCTTCTCTTTGAGGATTTGCCACATTTTGTTGTGGTCCACATAGTCATAGGCTTTAGTGTAGTCAATGAAGCAGAAATAGATTTTTTTTGGAACTTTCTTGTTTTATTCATAACCTAGTGTCAACCCAGTTGACAAGTTGATCTCTAGTTCCTCTGCCTCTTTGAAAACCAGCCTGCTTTTCTGGTGATTCTTGGTTCATATATTGCTGAAGCCTAGCTTGAAGATCTTAAGCATGATCTTGCTGGTATGTGAAATGAGCAAAATCATTTGATAATTTGAACATTCTTTGGCCTTGCCCTTCTTTAAGATTGAGGCAAAAATTGATCATTTCTAATCCTGTAGCAAGATATCAAATTACCCAAATTTGGGGATATATTGAGTGTAGAACTTTAGCAGCATCATCTTTTGAGGTTTTAAATAGCTCAGCTAGAGTTTTATACTCTCCACTAGACTTACTGTTGGCCATGCTTTTTACAGCCTGCTTCACTTTATTCTCCAGGATGCTTGGCTCTAGAATGGTGCACTAGGAGAGCAGAGTTTATAATTTCAAAGAGGATCATATATATGTCTGAAAGGTTCAGAACCGCCGGATATAAGAAACTCTCAAAGTAGGAGGCAGAAAAATCAAAGCATATATTTAGGCTCCACAGTAACCAACCCATGAACCAGCATCCCCATTTTGATATATTGATCAAAAGCTTCCAGGCCCAATAAGTACACCTCACAAGAGTAACCAGGAGGCCACAGAGAAGCATGATGGTGTACAGTAAAATCATATACATGCTTCCCCTCTATGGTAAAAAGATTACCCACTGGCCTCAAGTCCTTGTTCAGCTTCCTCCCGTAGGTCAGCTCTGCTACCGGCAGCTCCTGCTTCAGCTTCAGCTGTGGCTGTAGCTGTAGCAGCCTCTGGCTCCAACGGAAGCTGTTTTTAACCATCCGGCTTCTGCGGGGGGTGTAAGGTATGCCGGCGAAAGCACAGGGTCTTTCAATCTGCTTAAGCAAGGTGAAGGGGTTGACCAGGAAAGCACAGGTTCTTTCGATCAGCTTAAGCAAGGGAAGCAAGGTAAAGGGGCCGACAAGCTTACTCCAATCCAACATACAAACAGCATTCAGTTCAGGGGAAAAAAGCCAAACTAGTCAAGGGCACTTGTTGACTAAGTGCTAAGGAGCCCATTTTTGGTTACCAACACAAACGGTAACCACACCATCATAATCATTCGTGATGTTAAAATCTTTCTTGTATAGTTCTTTTTTGTATTTTTGGCACCTCTTCTTTATTTCTTCTCCTTCTGTCATGTCCCTAACATTTTCTTGCCTGAAATGTTGCATTGGTATCTCTAATTTCTTTTTGAAGAAATCTCTTATATTTTCCATTCTATTATTTTCTTCTATTTCTTTTCATAGCTTATTTAATAAAACCTTCTAATCTCTTCTTGTTATTGTCTGGAAATCTGCATTCACTTGAGGATATTTTTACCTCTCTCCTTTACCTTTCACTTTACTTCTTTCCTCAGCTATTTGTAAAGCCTCATCTGACAGCCATTTTGCTTTCTTGCACTTTTTTTCTTTGGAATTTTTTTTGTTGTTTCTACTTCCTATAAAATATTATAGCACACCTCTGTTCATAGTTCCTCAAGAACCCTATCTACCATATCTAATCCCTTAAATTCATTCATCTCCTCCACTTCATACTTATAAGGGAAGTTCTTTTTAGGTCATACCCACCTGGTCTGATGGTTTTCCCTACTTTCTTTAATTTATCTCAATTTTCCAATAAGAAACGCATTATCTGAGCCACAATCAACTTCAGGTCTTATTTTAACTGACTGTATAGAGCTTCTGTGCAATTGACTGCAAAATATATAATCAATCTAATTTCTATATTGATTATCTGGTTATATCCATATGTAAAGTCACCTTTTGGCTTCTTGAAAAAGAGTGTTTGTTATGACCACCTAGTTGTCTTGACAAAACTCTATTAGTCTCTGTACTGCTTCATTTTGTTTTTTTTTTTATTCAATTTATTTATTTAACATATTTGGTTTTCAGCATTGATTTTCACAACATTTTGAATTACAAATTTTCTCCCCATTTCTACCCTCCCCCCCACTCCAAGATGGCTTATATTCTGGTTGCCCTGTTCCCCAGTCAGCCCTCCCCTCTATCACCCCCCTCCCGTCTCATCCCCTTTTCCCTTCCTTTCTTGTAGGGCAAGATAAATTTCTATGCCCCATTGCCTGTGTATCTTATTTTTTAGTTGCATACAAAAAGTTTTTTTGTTTTTGAACATCTGATTTTAAAACTTTGAGTTCCAAATTCTCTTCCCTCTTCCCTTCCCACCCACCCTCCCTAAGAAGTTGAGCAATTCAACCTAGGCCACACATGTATTATTATGTATAACCCTTCCACAATACTCATGTTGTGAAAGGCTAACTACATTTTGCTCCTTCCCAACCCATCCCGCTTTATTGAATTTTATCCGTTGACCCTGTCCCCTTTCCAAAGTGTTTGTTTTGATTACCTCCACCCCCATCTGCCCTCCCCTCCATCATCCCCCCGCCTTTTATTTTTTTTATCTTCCTCCCTCTTCTTTCCTGTGGGGTAAGATACCCAACTGAGTATGTATGGTATTCCCCCTCAGGCCAAATCTGATGAGAGCAAGGTTCACTCATTCCCCCCTCACCTGCCCTCTCCCCTCCTCCCATAGAACTGCTTCCTCTTGCCACCTTTATGCGAGATAATCCACCCCATTCTATCTCTCCCTATCTCCCTCTCTCAGTATGTTGCTCTCTCATCCCTTAATTTCATTTTATTTCTTTTAGATATCTTCCCTTCATCTTCAACTCATGCTGTGTCTGCTCTCTCTCTTTTACATATATATATATATATATATATATATATATATATATATATATACATACATATATATATACACATACATACACATACATACATATAGACATAGATATATACATACATACACATTCACTTATATATACATAAACATATATATACATACACACACACACACACACACACACACACACACATATATATATATATATATATATATATATATATATATATATATATGTACATGCATATTCCCTTCAACTACCCTAATACTGAGGTCTCATGAATCATACTCATCATCTTTCCATGTAGGAATGTAAACAAAACAGTTCAACTTCAGTAAGTCCCTTCCAATTTCTTTTTCTTGTTATTTTCTTGATTACCTTTTCATGCTTCTCTTGATTCTTGTGTTTGAAAGTCAAATTTTCTATTCAGTTCTGGTCTTTTCACTGAGAAAGCTTGAAAGTCCTCTATTTTATTGAAAATCCATATTTTGCCTTGGAACATGATACTCAGTTTTGCTGGGTAGGTGATTCTAGGTTTTAATCCTAGCTCCATTGACCTCCGGAATATCGCATTCCAAGCCCTTCGATCTCTTAATGTAGACGCTGCCAGATCTTGGGTTATTCTGATTGGGTTTCCACAATACTCAAATTGTTTCTTTCTGGCTGCTTGCAGTATTTTCTCCTTGATCTGGGAGCTCTGGAATTTGGCAACAATATTCCTAGGAGATTTCTTTTTGGGATCTATTTGAGGAGGCGATCGATGGATTCTTTCAATTTCTATTTTGCCCTGTGGCTCTAGAATATCAGGGCAGTTCTCCTTGATAATTTCCTGAAAGATGGTATCTAGGCTCTTTTTTTGATCATGGCTTTCAAGTAGTCCAATAATTTTTAAATTATCTCTCCTGGATCTATTTTCTAGGTCAGTGGTTTTTCCAAGGAGATATTTCACATTGTCTTCCATTTTTTCATTCCTCTGGTTCTGTTTTATAATATCCTGATTTCTCATAAAGTCACTAGCTTCCACTTGCTCCAATCTAATTTTTAAAGTAGTATTTTCTTCAGTGGTCTTTTGGACCTCCTTTTCCATTTGGCTAATTCTGCCTTTCAAGGCATTCTTCTCCTCATTGGCTTTTTGGAGCTCTTTTGCCATTTGAGTTAGTCTGTTTTTTAAGGTGTTGTTTTCTTCAGTGTATTTTTCAGTATTTTTTTGGGTCTCCTTTAGCAAGTCATTGACTTGTTTTTCATGGTTTTCTCGCATCCTTCTCATTTCTCTTCCCAATTTTTCCTCTACTTCTCTAACTTGCTTTTCCAAATCCTTTTTGAGTTCTTCTATGGCCTGGGGCCAGTTCATGTTTTTCTTGGAGGCTTTTGTTGTAGGCTCTATGACTTTGTTGTCTTCTTTAGGCTGTATGTTTTGGTCTTCTTTGTCACCAAAGAAAGAATCCAAAGTCTGAGACTGAATCTGGGCGCGTTTTCGCTGCCTGGCCATATTCCCAACCAACTAACTTGAGCCTTGAGTTTTTCAGTGGGGTATGACTGCTTGTAGACTAACGAGTTCTATGTTCTACGTTTGGGGGGGAGGTGCCAGCTCTGTCAGAGCCGCACTCCTCCTTCCCCAAGGACCCCCAGTCCAGACTGGGCATAGATCTTCAGCAGGCTGTTGCACTCCTGCTCTGATCCGCCACTTAATTCCTCCCACCAGGTGGGCCTGGAGCCGGAAGTAACAACAGCTGTAGCTGCCCTAAGTCCGCTGCCCCCGGGGCTGGAAGCCGAACAGCGAACTCCTTCCACTCCCGCAGCTTTTCCCACTAACCTTCTCCGCAGTCTTTGGTGTTTGTGTGTCGAGGGGTCTGGTAACTGCCGCAGCTCACATATTCAGGGCGCTAGGGCCCCCTCCGCCCGGCTGCTGGTCTGGATCGTCCACGCCGCTCAGGCTGGGCTCTGCTCCACTCCGTTCCCAGCTCCCAGTTCCGTGTGGAATAGACCTCACCCAGAGACCATCCAGGCTGTCCTGGGCTGGAGCCCTGCTTCCCTCTGCTGTTCTGTGGGTTCTGCCATTTTAGAATTGGTTCAGAGCCATTTTTATAGGTTTTTGGAGGGACTCGGGTACGGAGCTCACTCTAGTCCGTGCTTACCAGCCGCCATCTTGGCTCCCTACTGCTTCATTTTGTACTTCAAGGACAAACTTGATGGTAGTCCAATTATCTTTCAATTTCCTACCTTAGCATTCTAATCCCCTATGACAAGTGTGCATCTTGTTTTTCATTTCTAGAAGAAGCTGTGTAACAACAAGGTGGCTAGTAGCTGTTGTGGGAGTGAAAAACCAATGCAAGACCAACAACAAGAAGGCTGCTAGTACAGGTTCTTTGGATGTGCTTTTCTAAGGAAAGCAACTTTAAGGGATTAACAATCTCACTTTAATTAAACATACATAGATCATTCACTTGGTTCAGGGGAAAAAAACCAGCATGCTGAACTTCAGAGCAAATACAAAGAGAAATTACAAATATCAACAGACCTTGTCTGATTCAAATCCTGATTCAGAGTTAACAGGGAAGCACTGGAATCATCTGGGTTTTCCAGATGGGGGGCTCTTAATGACTGCCCAGAGTCTCTTCAAGTCACAAGACACTCTTCCAGTGAGTGATGGCCCCGAAAGTCAAACACAAATCTCAGATCTTATATACCTGTCCCTGAGCCCTGGGACACTTGATTACCTCAGTGCTGAGAAGCACCCAAAGAACAGTGAAAAGTCCCATTTTGCTGGTGATTACATTTGAAAGGCAAGACTCATCAAAAGTACTTAATTACCTCAGCCTTCCAAAGGAGAAGACAACAAAAAGTCCTTCTTGATTACCATTACATTGTCTTTGTGCTGAGAAACACTCCAAGACAAAAAGATCCCACTTTACCTGCCCCATTCAAACAAAGGCCAGAATAATTAAAGGCACTTAAGAGAAGAACAGTCCCACTCTGATTACCACTACATGCTGTAGGTCTTCAAAGAACTGATGGATTTTGGCTTTTTCAGCATCTGTGGTTGAAACTTAGATTTGTATTGCTGTGGTTTTGAATGGTTTGCCTTCAATTCAGATATCATTTAGTCATTTTTGAGACTGTACCCCAGTACAGCCATTTCTCAGCCATTTATTACCTTTGAGGGCAGCTCTATTTCTTCTAAGGGATTCGTGTCCACAGTAGTATGTAGTGATCAACAGTACCATCTGCACCCATGCAAATATAGTGAGCTTGCTACTGGAATTTCTGATTATTTTCTCATGTATTTTGCTTTATTTTGCTACCAGAATAAAAAGAATTACCCCTTTTTTTGTAATTGTTATTACTTGTTATATTACTGCTACTACAGATGCTGTATTGCTACTATTATCATTTTAGAATCAAAGGAGAATTATTATCAAAATCAGAGGCAGCAAGGTATGAATGGGGTATAGAATGAACCTTGGAATTAGGGAGAAGTAGATCAAATTTTTGACTCTAATACATACTGGCTATGTGATTCTGAGCTAATCAGTTAAATTCTTAATTCTTCAGGCAACCCTTTAGCATTGTATGTTACAAATGACTTTCTGATCACTGCTGGAAAAGATTTTCAAAGTAGGGTGATCCTTTCACTAGTAAAATCACAGGTCTCCATTTGAGAATTTTGAATAATACATATTCAATATTTCCAGTAGTTTGGTGTCTAATTGATATTTATTGAAAAGTGTCTCTACTTGTATCAAGTAATTTTTTTTCTGCTATTGCTACATGTGAAGAGAATGTTGTGGATATAATTTACCACAAATTAGTTGATATATTTTTTAGGGAAACAAAACTTCGGAGTAGGCAAGAGTCCAGTGAAATACATTCAGAAGTTGATAGCTAACCAGTTAGATTAGTTGGTGATGCTTTGGAGATAATGTGGTAGGAGATATTCAGTAGATTACCATGGGGATCTGGACTTGGTCATGTGTTGTAAAATATTTGAATAAAGGTATAGAATTGATCATCACATTTGCAGATTACACAATACTTGGAGGGTTATATAACATGCAAGATGCTGGAGTAAGATGCCAAAGAGATCTTGAAAATCTAGATCTGTGGGCTATATCTAAAATTAAATTCAATAGGCAGAAATTTAAAAACATATTTGGGTACAAAATAACCATATCATCAATTTAAGATAGGGTACATCTGGATATGCACCATTTATTCCCCAAAGTCTAGAGAGTATAGTGGATCGTAAGCTCCATAGGAGACATCATTGTGTCATGGCACTCACAAAAGATAATGAAACAGATTTCATTAAGAGAATTGTAGTTTCCAGGAATAAAGAGATATCACCAATATATATATTGTTTTAGTGAGAGCCCATCTTCGATATCATATTCACTTCTGTGTCACAGAACTGAAGGACATTGCTAATCTATCAAGTATGCAGAGAAGGGAAGTTAGCATGGCGAAATAAGTGGAATCCATGTTATACTATATTAGGCCTGGTTAATAATTGCTCATGTTTAGTCTACAGAAGAAAATGTGGAAGAGGACATGATAGCTCTCTTTAATTGTTTGAAAGGTTGTTTTAATAGAGGGCTGATTAGACTTAAAATGTTCAGAAGACAATCAGGGTGGTAATGAACCATGTCAAGAATAGACCAGTAGAAGAGGTGAAGGGACTAGGAATATTTAGTTTAAAGAAGAGACTTGGGTGGGGGAGATAAAGAGGATAGTTCTTTTTGGAAGGATGTGAAGGAGGGATTTGGCTTTTTCTATTTAGCCCCAGAGGACAAAGTTAGGAGCAATGGAGAGAAGTTGGAAAGAGGAAAATATAGTTTCATGCTCCAGGAAAAGAAGCAACATAAATCAACTTCCTAAGACCTAGAACATTTTAAACAATAATGGACTTTTTCAAGAGGTAATGGTTTCTTTCTCCTTGGAGTGCTTATAGCAGACACTAAATGATCACTTATAGAATATGATATATTGGGAATTCCTTTCCTATATGAATTGGACTAGAGGACTGCTCAAGTCCCTTCTAATCTTCAAATTCTACGATTTCATTATTCTTCGATTTTGTTGCTTTTATATTTTCCCTAGGGTGTATATGTGTGTATACACATGTGTGTGCATGTATACTTATGTGTGTACATTTATAAGAATGCCCCTTTTTGCATCTGTGCCTCTTTGTGTTTAGAGAGGTTAGGGACAAAGGGCACATACATTACCTTGTTAATTTTGCTTGTCATATAAAATAAAGATTTGGTATAATAGTGTACTTGTGCCCCATGTGAGTGGTAGAGAAGAGCCTACTCCTCTAGGGAAGCCATATGCTTGCTCCCCATGTAATGATTAATGATCAGAACATGCAGGGACTTCAGAACATGTTCTTAGTTCAATTAATCAATCTGTGGCAAAATGCAGGTGAGGTAGAGGTACTGATGGAGGATTAGCAGTCTCCATCCCAGGATACTGTCACATTCTATAGTTCATTCAGGGAAAGAAACATTTCATACAATATTTTTATAAGATAAGCCTTGAAAAAAAGGTAACATGGATTTCATAACACATAATGTGATCCTCTCAATCTGGTAATAGTATTTCTGGGTTAAACTGGGCAAATGCTTTGACACAGTAATATCAATATTTTGGCTATATCTTAAAGAGATCAAAATTAGAGGGGAAAAACTTTCTTATACATATACACATGCAACTTTTATAGCTGGTCTTCCTGTGATTCTCATTAAAATGTTAGCAAACTCATCTAGGAAGCCCTTGCTGAACTGCAAAGTCATTGATAGACAATCTTTTTCCATTCGGATCTCTTATAGTACTTGTACCCTTATTGTGCAATTATTGTATCTACTATATATAATGAAGACCCAACAAAATTATTCCAGTGATGGCTGAGTTATATTCTCCAAATGATGAATGCTTAGAAAGTCAGGCTTTTAGAGTGGATACAGTGTCAGACTTCCTGAAAATCAGAGTGGTGAAAAAACTGTAATAATGTAATGAGACAAAAAGAAATATTAGAATAAAATATTTTAAATGGAATAAGGTATAATTTCTGTTGAAAGCAACTGAATTGGAAACAATAAAAGATAAAATCCAAAACTGAAGAATCATTGCACTCAGTGTAAAGCATGAACCAACAAAAATTCTACATACCATATGAAAAAGGCATAAATAAAACTTCCCAGATCTCAAAGCAAAAAGTAGACACAATATACTAGTGATCTAAAAAAAAAAAACAAAAACAAAATGAAACATCCCAGTAATGCTAGTAACAAATTACTTCCAGTAAAGGGAAAGAAAAAAAAGAAAGAAAAAAAGAAAGAAAGGAAGGAAGAAAGAAAGAAAGAAAGGAAGGAAGGAAGAAAGAAAGGAAGGAAGGAAAAGGAAGGAAGGAAGGAAGAGAAAGGAAGGAAGGAAACAAGAAAGAAAAAAAGAATAAAGGATGAGTAAAATGTTTGTTTTGTTATTCAATCATTTTTCAGTCGTGTCCAACTCTTTGTGACCCCAACTGGGGTTTTACTGGTCATAGATATTGAAGTGGTTTATGATTTCCTTTACCCACTCATTTTATAGATCAAGAAACTACTGCAAAAAGGGTTAAATGACTTGCCCAGGGTCACACAGCTGTTAAGTGTTTGTGGCCACATTTAAATTCAGGAACATAAGTGATGAGATTTATCTTAAAAGACATTAAAAGTTATTATCCTTAAAGCCATCATCCACAATGAAATAATATGAATTATATATGACAACAACAACAAATGTCATACCATCTAAATACTTAAATAGAAAGTCTATTGAATTACTTGGGAGGAGAGAAGAAAACTGTAATGATTTGGGACATCAATGTATCACTTTTAGACCTAGAAAAATTTAACCAAAAACAGGAAAAATAAACAGGGACACAAATAGAATTTTTCAAAAGATAGCCATGCTATATCTCTAGTCAACATTAAATTGGAATAAAAATATTACAAATATTTTTCAACTTTATATCTTGACAAAAAATGAGGTTGTGCTAGAACATAAAAATCTTTAAATTCACTCCTGAACATCATTCTTTCATTTTCCAATATATATAGTGTGTGTGTGAGCGCACGCACATGCACATGCGCACGTGTGGGTGTGTATGTATGTATACATATACACATACATACACATATGTATGTGTATGTATATGCATGTGTATATGTATGTATCTATGTATGTGTGTATATATGTGTAGACGTAGAATATATATATATATATATATATATATACACCATCTACAACTGAATGTATCAGATGACTTGCAATCATGTTATTGTCAATTTATTGCTTGTACTCATCTCAGAAATCCTATATGTTGTCAAGTCTTGTCATTTCAACCATTACACCATCTCCCTTATGAATACCCTTCTCTCCATTCATAGAGCTGACACTGTGGTACAAGCCTTTATGACCTCACATCTATACTATTGCCATAGTCTTCTGCTTCATCCCACATCTTGATATCTTTTTCCCATTTCAATAAGCTATCCTCTCATCCTCTCATGTTATCTAATAGATTTGCATACAATACAGGTCTAATGATGCCACCCGTCCTCCTCCCCTTACTCAACAATCTCAAGAGGTGTCCTATTACCTCCCGCATCAAATTTAAAATCATGTGTTTAGCATTTAAAGCCCTTCACAACCTGGCTTCTTACTACTTTTCTATGTTTCTTTAACTTCACTTCCATCTATGTTCTCTGCCCTTAGCTTCATCTGTCTCTTTTTTTAAGACTCAGTTCAAATATTACCTTCACCAAGAGCCCTTTACTGGTTCACCCAGCTACGTAAGCTTATTTTTTGCTCTCAGGTTATTTTCAATCAAATCAGTACTTATCTTTTATCTACATAGTTGCTTACATATTGTCACTGCCTTTAGAATGTGAAATTCTGGAATTCAGAGATCCTTTTTCCTTTCTTTAAATCCTCAAAATTTAGGGTATTGCTAGGCATATGATATTCACTTAATATATTGATTTGTCTTCTCTCATCTTACAGAGGAGTACAATGAAAATTGAAGATATGAAATGATTTGCCCAAGAAAATTCAGTTCTAAGAAACAGAATTTTAACTCTAGTTCTCTAACTCGCAATGTTCTCTCCTCTCTTCAAAACTAAAGTGGCCAACTTATTTCTCTTTTTATTTTTTGTTTTGTTTTGTGTTTTTTTCTTTTTATTACTGAAATTTATATTTCTCTTGATCTAGTGTGTCAAATGGTCAGACTTTTTATGTTTTGTTTTGTTTTGTGTTTTAACAAACTCCTGATAGTCTGACAGTTCACAAGGTGTCCATTTTATCCGTTCAGGATTACACTTAGCTTTGCTGGGTGTGATATTTTTGTCTGGGACTCCAGTTCTTTTGCTCTTTGATATATAGTGTTCCAAGACCTGCATTCTTTAGTGTCACCACTGCTAGGTCCTGAGTGATTCTAATTGTGGCACCACCATATTTAAACTGTTTTTTTCCTTGTTGCTTGTAATATTTTATCGATGAGCTGTGGTTTTCACAATTTGAGTATAATGTTCCTATGTGTTTTTCTCACAAGATCTCTTTCAGGTGGTGATCAGTGGATTTTTTTCTACTTCTACTTTCCACTCTTGTTCATGATTCAGGAATTTTTTTCTTAGTTATTTCTTGTATTTTTGTATCAAGACTTTTTCATCATAGCTTTCAGGTAGTTGATTATTCTTATGTTTTCTCTTCTTAAACTGTTCTTCAGATTCATTGTTTCTCTTGTGAGATATTTCATATTCTTTTTTTTTATTCTTTATATTTTGTTTTATTATATCTCTATCTCTTATATCTTCACTGGCTTCCCTTTGCCCAATTCTGATTTTTTCAAGGAGTCATTTTCTTCCTTAATATTCTGGATCTCTTTTACTATTTGCTTGACTTTCTTTACATAATCTTCTTGTTTCTCTTGGACTCTTTTTTTCTAGTGTTTCTTCAATCTCATTTGATTTTTAAAAGCTTTTTTAGGTTTTGCTATGACTTCTTTTTAAACAGGTGACCATTTTATGGTACTCTTTGGGGTAGAAGAGGGTTTATTTGCTTCAGTATCCTTCTTTGAAGATGAAACCAGTCTTCTCCATTCCCATAGTAACTCTCCATGGTTTCATTCTTTCTCCTTTGCCTATGCATTTAAAAAAGAATAATTTCAGTACCTTATTTCTTTATAGTCACCTCTAGTCCTGGGATATGGGAGGTGGTGCCTCTGGCCTCAGATCCTCTTTCAGTTCTTCCCTCTGATCTGGAACTGGACCCAAGACCTCCAGCTTCCTGGAAGTGCCCATAGCAACCAGGGTTTCTGCCCCACTGCGTCTCCACTCATCAGGCATGTGCTAGTTCCTTCTCATCCCACCATGTCTCTGCAGCACAGCTTGGTCTGGAATTCCTTGTTATCAGAGGTTTCCTTGATCTTCACTGGCTCAGAAACCCAACACCCCTCACCATCCTGGGGGTAGAAGTTCCTGCAGCTCTGGCCAAAACAGCTTCCCAACCCAACTAACCCCGCGGATTGCTGTTTATTGTTTAATGGGACCTAGGACTTAACCTGGATTTGTTTACTTTTCACAGGTAACAAACCTCATCCTGGGACTTTTCTTCAGATTTACTCCAATTGTTCCAGGAGAACCCCTGTTCTGCCTCTACTCTTATTTATTTTTGCTGGTCATTATTTGCCTTGAGGTGTTATTTCATCTCATTTGTGGGGGAAAATCTTGAGAGGTTGGAATTTTGTGACCTACTCCATTATCTTCCCAGAATCCTCTGCTATTTCTGCTTTTATGGGAAGATGATATGAAACAAAGTGATAATTTTTGTTTGTTTACTCCTTTTGACTCAAAACATTAATTTAGACTTGATTACATTTTATAGCCCATATCTGAGGAATCAATCTATATAGGAAATGATAACTTCCAAAAGACCACAAAGGTTTGGTCACTTTGCTTCCTAAAGTTACCTACATTCAATGGGTAGGTGTGAAACACAGCTGACTACCAGCCAATACCTATTTTCACAAGTGGGAAGAGCTGCAAGAAGCTAGTCCAAGAAGTATTAAATGCTAACACTCAATTATTTAAATCAAAACTGTTTTAACAATCTGGATAGCAGCTGCTGTGGGGGTGAAAGACCAACATAAGCCCAACAACAAGCATGCTACCAGCACACTGCAAAAGCCCAGGTTCTTTTGATCTGCTTTACTAACGAAAGCAACGTTAAGGAGTTGACAAGTTTACTGTAATCCAGCATACACTTAGTTCAGGGTAAAAAGCCAGCACCCTGAACTTGGGAGCAAATACAAACAAATTACAAACATCAACAGACAGACCAAATACAATTCATGGTTACCAACATCTAAGTTCAGCCTGGGAGCTCATAGCAAGGGCTGGTCCAGAGTCATTCCTACCACCAGTGCTGTGGGTAAGAGCTCCAAAAAACAGAAAGCCAACCCCTGGTTTTATATCTTTTTCAGGGTCAAGGGTGAGTCACACGTGATTCACCCACGTGACCTAAAATCATCACAAAGAGTCGACTTAAACCCATGTGGTCTAAAAGCCTCTGACGTCCCAAACATGTCACTCAAACTCATGTGTAAACTAGGCCCTCCCTTGAGGCAAAGAAGACTCCAAGGACTCCCAAACCTAATCAAGGAAATAAAGGCCAAACTCTTCAAGGGCACTTGGTTGAACTGAGTGCTAAGAACCCATTTTATTTATCAACATAAAACCCAAATGCAGATGATCAAATAAATGGTTGACAGTACTTGATCTGCTTTCCTATACACTAAATTTTAGTAATAAATACAGTCAACAACTTGCCAATTAATATTCCAAAGCAGATTTTATTAACCCTTACTCATTCAGATGAATGAACTCTGAATTTCTATAGAAATCAATAGCAGAGTTCTAGATATGAAAGAATAATGGGGGAAAATATAAAAAATTTTCATTATAAACATATTGTGTGGGGTTGATTGAGAACTAAAAAGGACTGAAGGGATGTCCAAATGAAAGGATAGCTATGAAGGGAAGTAATAGGCCTATGGGCAGATTAACAGCCTCTCATTGGTAAGAGACAGGTTCTTTTTATGAAAACAAATCACTGAGAATTACTATTTTTTTATTGCATCACAGTTTCACAGAAGTTTAGAGTCAGAATGAACTATAGATGCCATTTATTCCAACTCATATATGAATTAGAATATGCTGTACCACATCCAGTCAAAGGAATAATTAATAGGAAGTATATGCTATAAAACATATTAAAACATGGAAATTGATTTACATGTTATTTCATTTGATTCTCACAAAAATTCTATGAGGTCAGTAGTATTATTATTTTTGCCATTTTACAGATGAGGTAGCAGAGGATGATACTAGTTGAGTGACTTAATACAGTCACATAACTAGAAATTGTCTGGGAAAGGATTAGAACTCAGACTCTAAATTGAGCAATCAGGACTTGGCCTCATATAAGGAGTCTTATTTTTCTTTCTTTTTTAACAGTATTGAATACTATTTTGTTTTTCCCCAAGTTACATGTGAAGAGATATTTTAGCATTCATTTTTACAAGATTTTGAGTTCCAGAGTTTTTAATTCCTTCCCTCCCCTCCCATCTTCTGAAAACGGTAGGCAGTTTGATATAGTTTATACTTGTGCTATCATGGAAAATATTCCCATGTTAGTCACAGATGTAAAAGAAGAAACAGATTCAAAAAAAGGAAAAAAAAATAAAGCGAAAAAAATTTATGCTTCAGTCTGCATTCAGAGTCCATCAATTCTTTGTTTGTATATGTATAGCATTTCCTTTATGAGTCCTTTGTACTTATCTTGGATGATTGTGTTTTTGAGAAGAGCTGAGTCATTCCTAGTTAATCCTCACATAATTTTTCTGATACTATGTACAATGTTTTCCTGATTCTGCTCATTTCATTTTGCATCAGTTCATACAAGGCTTTCCAGGATTTTCTGAAATTTGGTTGCTCATCATATCTTATTGCACAATAGTATTCCATTACATTTGTATACCACAGCTTGTTCGGCCACTCCCAATTGAAATGAATCCCCTCGATTTTCAATATTTTGACGCTAAAAATAAGGCCGCTATAAAAAATTTTTGCACACATAGGTATTTTCCCTTTTTTTATAATCTCTTTGGAATACAGACCTAAAAGTGGTATTGCTAGATCAACAGGTATTCACACTTTGGTTGTCCTTTGGGCATAGTTCCAAATTGCCCTCCAGAATGGTTGCATCAGTTGATAACTTCACTAACAGTGCATCACTTTCCCAATTTTCCTATATCCTTTTCAACATTTATTATTTTCCTTTTTTGTCATATTATCCAATCTGATATGTGTGAGGTGGTATCTCAGAGTTATTTTAATTTGCATTTCTCTAATGAAAAGTGCTTTAGAATACTTCTCCATATACCTATTGATAGCTTTGATTTTTCATCTAATACTGTCTGTCCATATCCTTTGACTAATTATCAATTGAGGAATGACTTGTATTCCTATAAATTTGACTCAGTTCTCTATGTTTTTGAGAAATAAGGCCTTTATCAGAGACACCTGTTGTAAAGATTGCTTCCTAGCTTTCTGCTTTCTTTCTAATCTTGGTTGCATTGGCTTTGTTTGTACAAGATCTTTTTTAAAGTTAATATAATCAAAATTATCAATTGTACATTTTACAATGCTCTCCTTTTTGTTTGGGCATGAATTCTTACCCTCCCCATAGTTCTGGCACATAGACTGTTACTTGCTCTTCTAATTTGCTTATGGTGTCATCCTTTGTCTCTAAATCATGCACCCATTTTGACTTTATCTTGGTATATGGTATGAAATATTGGTCTATATCTAGCTTGTGTCCTATTGTTTTCCATTTTTTCCAGCAGTTTCTGTCAAATAGTGTTCTCCTATCCCAAAAGTTGGATTTTTTGGGTTTATTAAACACTGGGTTATTATGGTCACTGACTACCATGTCTTGTATACCTAATCTATTCTATTGATCCACCACTCTATTTCTTACCCAGTACCAGATAGTTTTGATGATTACTGCTTTATAATATAGTTTGACATTGGATATTGCTAGACCTCTTTCCTTTGCAGTTTTTTTTTTCATTAATTCTCTTGATATTCTTTATCTTTTGTTCTTCCAGGTGAATTGGGTGGTTATTTTTTCTAGCTCTTTAAAATAACTTTGGGTAGTTTGATTGGTATGGCATTGAATAAGTAAACAAGTTTAGGTGGAGTTGTCATTTTTATTATATTGGCTCAGCCTACTCATGAGAAATTGATATTTTTTCCAATTGCATAGATCTAACTTTATTTTTGTGAGAAGTGTTTTGTAATTGTGTTCATATAGTTCCTGAGTTTCTTTTAGCAGGTAGACTTCCAAGTATTTTATATTGCTTCCAGTTATTTTAAATAGGATTTCTCTTTCTATCTCTTGCTGCTTGGCTTTATTGTCATATAAAGAAATGCTGACGACATTTGTGGGGTTATTTTATATCCAGCAAATATGCTAGGTTGTTAATTATTTCAAGTGATGTTTTAGTTGATACTCTAGGGTTCTCTAAGTATACCATCATATCATCTACAAAGAGTGATAGTTTTGTTTCTTCATTGCCTATTCTAATTCCATCAATTTCTTTTTCTTTTCTTATTGCTATAGCTAACATTTTTACTACAATATTGAATAGTAGTGGTGATAATAGGAATCCTTGCTCCACCCCTGATCTTATTGGGAAGGCTTCTAACTTATTTCCATTACAGATAATGTTTGCTGATGGTTTTAGATAATTATTGCTTATCATTTTAAGGAACACCTCCTTTATTCCTATGCTCCCTAGAGTTGTTAATAGGGATGAGTGCCATATTTAGTCAAACTTTTTTTCTGCATCAGTTGATATAATCATATCATTTTTGTTGGTTTTGTTACTGATATGGTCAATTATATTAATAGTTTTCTTAGTATTGAACCTGTTCATAATGTATTATCTTCATGATAAATTGCTATAATCTCTTTGTTAATATTTTATTTAAAATTTTTGAGTCAATATTCATTAGGAAAATTTATCTATAATTTTCTTTCTATATTTTGGATATTCCTGGTTCAGGTATCAACACCATATTTATATCATAAAAAGAATTTGGTAGGACTAATGTTTTCCATATTTTTCCAAATAGTTTATATATTATTGAAAATAATTATTCTTTAAATGTTTGGTAGAATTCACTTATAAATCTATCTGACCATTGAGATTTTTTTCTTAGGGACTACATTGATTGCTTGTTCAATTTCTTTTTCTAAAATGGGCTTATTAATTTTTTTCTCTTCTTTTAATTTGAACAGTTTATGTTTTTTTGTAAATATTCATATATTTCATTTAGATTGTGCAACTTATTGCATACACTTGGGTAAAATGGCTCCTAATTATTATTTTAATTTCCACTTTGTTGGTGATGAATTCATCTTTTTCATTTTTGACACAGACAATTTGGTTTTCTTTTTTTTTTCATCAAATTAACCAAAGGTTTATCTATTAGTTTTCATAAAACTTATTTATTTATATATATAATATATATAATAACAATAATAATTATTATTATTTATAACATATATAATAATAAAAATTATTTATTTACTTATGTATTCATTTATTTATTTATTTGTTTGTTTGTTTATTTGTTTGTTTATTACTTCAGCAGTTTTCTTACTTTCAATTTTACTAACCTCTCCTTTGATTTTCAGATTTCCTGATTCGGAATTTAATTGGAGATTTTTAATTTGTTCTTTTTATACCTTTTTTAATTGCATGCCCAATTTACTAATCTCCTCTTTCTCTATTTTATTCATATAAGCATTTAAAGATATAATACCTCCTCTAAGAACTGCTTTGGCTGCATCCCATAAATTTCAGTATGTTGTCCATTATTACCCTTCCCCTGGATGGAGTTATTGCTTGTTTCTATCATTTGTTGTTTGACCACTCATTTTTTAGGATTACATTATTTAGTTTCCAATTAATTTTAAGTATTTCTTTCTATGGCCCTTTATCACACATAATTTTTATTGCATCATGATCTGAAAAAGATGCATTTAATATTTCTACCTTTCTACATTGAATTGTGAGATTTTTATGCCCTAACACATATTCAATTTTTGTGTAGGTGCTGAGAAAAAAGGTATATTCCTTTATGTCCTCATTCTATTTTATCCAGATGTCTATCATATCTAACTTTTCTAAAATTCCATTTAACTCCTTTATTTATTTCTTGTTTATTGTGTGTATAGATTTATCTAGTTTTGAAAGGAGGAGGTTGAGTTCCCCCACTAATATATTTTTTTTCTATTTCTTCCTGCAGCTCATTTAACTTTTCCTCTGAGAATTTGGATGCTATACCACTTGCTGCATTTATGTTTAGTATTAATATTCTTCATTATTTATGTTATTTTCTAGCAAGATGTAGTTTCCTCCCTCATCTCTTTTGATTAGATCTATTTTTGTTTTTACTTTGTCTGAGATCAGAATTGCTACCCCTGTTTTTTTTTCTTAGTTCAGATGAATCATAATATATTCTGCTCTAGCTCCTTACCTTTACTCTATGTGTGTCTGACTGCTTCCAATGTGTTTCTTGTAAACAACATATTGTAGAATTGAGATTTTTAATCTACTCTTCTATTCACTTTCATTTTATGGGAGTTTGTCCAATTCACATTCACAGTTGTGATTACTAACAGTATATTTCCCTCCATTCTTGTCCTATTCTTTCTTCTGGCCTCCTTTCTATCAGTATACCCTTTACCTTTACTTCCCCTCTTTACTCTCCTACTTTCCCTTTATGATATGATAAATTTCTATACCCAACTGAATGTTGATGTTATTCCCTTTTTGAGCCAAATCCAATGAGAGTAAGGTTCAAATAATGTTCAACTCCTCCTTTCTTTCTCTATACTGTAATAGGTCTTTTCTGCCTCTTTATGTGATGTAATTTACCCTATTCTGTTTCTCTCCTTTGTCTTTTCCCAGTAAAATCTTTTTTTCACACCTTAATTTTTTGTATTATTACATCAAAGTCAACTTATACCCATACCTTTTGTCTATGTATATTTTTTCTAATTGCATTAATAGAGAAACAGTTCTCAAGAGTATCATCTTCCCATGAAGGCAAAACCATTTAAAACTTATTGAATAATTCTTTTCTTTTCTTTTTTCCTGTTTACCTTTTTATGCTTCTCTTGAGTCTTGTATTTGAAGATCTTTTTTGTTGTTGTCGTTTAGCTCTGGGGTCTTTATCAGGATAATGTGAAAGTCCTCCATTTTATTGAATGTCCATCTTTTCCCCTAAATGATGAGGCTCAAATTTTGCTGGATAGTTGATTCTTGATTGTAATCCAAGCTCTTTTGCCTTCCAGAATATCATTCCAAGCCCCCAGTCTTTTAATGTAGAAGCTGCTAAGTCCTGTGGTTTCTTGACATTTTTTTTGTTTCTGACTTTTTACAGTATTTTCTTTTTGTCCTAATAATCCTGGAATTTTTCTGGGATTTTCCTTGGAGTTTTCATTTTGGGATCTCTTTCAGGAGATGATTGGTGGATTCTTTCAATGACTGTTTTACCCTCTGCTTCTAAGATACCAGGGAATTTTTTTCTTTATAATTCCTTGAAAGATAGCCTCCAGGCTTTTTTATGGTCTTTGTGTAGTCCAATATAAATATAAATAAAAATATAAATTTTCTCTACTGGATCTATTGTCCAGGTCAGTTGCTTTTCCAATGAGGTATTTTATATTTTTTTCTATTTTTTCATTCTTTTGATTTTGTTTGACTGATTCTTGATTTCTCCTAGTCATTAGCTTCCACTTGGCCAATTCTAATTTTTAAGGAATTATTTTCTTCAGTTAGCTTTTTTGCCTCCTTTTCCATTTTGCCAATATTCCTTTTAGAGTTGTTTTCTTCATTGATTTTTTTTTCTATTTGACCAATTTTATTTTTAAGGAGCTTTTTTTTTTTCTTCAGTCAATTTTTGTGCTTCCTTTTCCAAGCTGTTGACTCATTTTCATAATTCTTCAGCATAATTCTTATTTCTTTTAACATTTTTTCTTCTACCTCTCTTACTTGATTTTTATTTCCCTTTTTAAGCTCTTTTAAGGGGACTGTTGGGCCTGAGACCAATTCATATTCCCTTTTGAGACTTCACATGTGTCCATTTTGACATTATCCTCTTCTGAGTTTGTGTTTGATCTTCCATGCCACTGTAGCAGCTTTTTATGCTCAGGTCTCTTTTCTGTTTCTTACTTATTTTCAGCCTATTTTGTAATTTTTAAAGTTGAGCTCTGCTCTTAGGGCACAAAGTATGCTATCTCCAACTTCTTATACTAGTGACCAGGGGCCTAGTCACTGGCTTTCCATCATGGGCTTCAGGTATTTGTAGCTTGCCCAGTGGTCTGGGGGTGGCCCATTGTTTTTATGTTCCTGGACTCATAATTTGCCTTCAGTTCTTGGGCTGGAGACCTCACTACTGCCCTACTGAGCTAGGACTGAGGGGACTTGTTGGCTTACCAGTGCTGTTGGTAAAAGCCTCTTTCCAGCATGCCTGGGCTCTGTCTGTGCTGGGTTCCAGTCCCCTTTTACTCTAGAGAGAGACCTTTCCTAAAGTCCTTCTCAGTTGTCTTAGTCTGGAAAATTGTTTCTCTCCATCTTTCTGTGGGTTCTATTGTTCCAGAATCTGTGTAGGGGCTTGATTTAATGTTATTCCCAAAGGAAAATGGGGGACAGCTCAGGAAACTTCTTGACTTCTCTCCACCATCTTGTCTCTGCCTCTGATAATTTTATCATATATTTAAAAAGAATAGTGAGAAGCGTATGACATATTGGAAGTTTCATGTGCAATTATCCTTTTTTATTATACTATGTTATAGAGGGGGGAAGAATTTTAAAAAGAAGTAAAAGCAATAAACCAAGCTCTTATTATTAGAATTTGTTGTTTTCTAAGTTGTGCATGCTCACCCTGAAAATTTAAATTACCAGGGCTTAAGAATCTGTTTGAGAAAGATTCAGCTCATCCCTGTGGGAAAGATTTTTTAGAACGCATACACATATACACACATATGTATATGCATATGTATATGCATACATACACAGATGTGTGCATGTGTTTGTGTGCATTTATGTGTATATGTGTATACATACAAATGTTTTATATATATACAAAATTGTGGTGTGGTATCTATATATTATATATATATATATCATACAAATGTTACATATATAATATAAATATATATATAATTGTGGTGTGGTATCTATGTATTATAGTATCAATGGTACTTTCTGGCTGTCTCCATCTTACTCCTGGTTCTTTTCAAATAATTAATACTATTGTAGTAACATTTAGAAACTTCAGTCCAAGAAACATTCTAATTTTAAAAGAATCTCATTCCAAAATTAGTGACTAGTGAATAATTTATTGGAAATAAACCCCCAAGAAACAGAATATGTTTGTTTAATGCTATTTGAGCCCAATATGGCCCCCATTATGCTTCCACCATGATGATGGCAAAGTGTAGGGAAAGGGTTACTAGATGCAAAGAGAGGCATCATGATTTAGTGGAAAGTGAATTAGCCTTTAAGTTAGGATGTTCTTAGTTCAAATTGTAATTTTTATGCTTATTGGATAGGTTTGAGCACCTAGGTAGCACAACGGATAGAGACCTGGAGTCAGAAAGACTAAATCTTCCTGAGTTCAAATATGGCCTCAGACACTTACCAGCTGTGTGACCCAGGGCAAATCACTTACTCTGTTTGCCTCAGTTTACTCATCTGTAAAATTATCTGGAGAAGGAATTGGCAGTATATTTACTGAGAAAACCTATCACAAAGAGTTCAACATGATTTCCACACCTGAACAGCAATAACAACTGGGTTACCACAAATGAATCACTTACTGAAAGCCTCAGTTTCCTTATCTGTAAAATTAGAATAGTAATAACTTGGAACCTTTTCATATTTGTAAAACTAACAGTCATTCCCCAATAAATAAATGGTCCAACAATATGAGTAAACTGTTTTCAGTGAAAGAAATACAAGTTATGAACTGTTATATGAAGAAAACGCTCTAGAACAGAGCTGTCAAGCTCATAGACTTTGGGCCACAAGTGCAGCAAAACTCCAAAGTGCAGTTCCAATGAGATTAAAATGTAATTGGGGAATTTTTTTAACAAAATAAATTTTAAAAATATACCACGTGTTGATTTGTTGTTTTCTAAATAAGGGATTCATTTTTATTTGCTTTTTACTTCATTGCTCTAGAGTATTCTAAATTAGAGAAATGTAAATTAAAACCAAATTGAGGATCCATCTGACACCCATCAGAGTAATAATGGTAAACAAAGCAGAAAATGAGAATTATTGAAAGGGCTGTAGGAAAAATAGGTACACTATTATGTTGTTGACATATCTATTATGGGTCCAGCCATTATGCATGTCACTTTGGAACTTTTTGTAGTAATCCCAAGCTGAAAACTAAGGGACAAATTATAAATGAATATACAAGACAAAGAAAACAAAAAAACAAAACTTTATCACAAGATCATTATGAGGATCAAGTGAAATAATATATGTAAGGTGTTTTTAAAAAATATTTTAGATCATTTCTAAATACTAAGAAGCCAACTAGTTTTATTGAAATATTCCATGGGATCTGAAATGATCTCATTGATGTAAACACTGAACTCAAACGTTCAAGTTGCAACTGTGCCATGCCTAGCTTTGTTGGATGATCCATCCGTCCTATTAGAGAGGTGGGATGGGGATTCCTCAAATGATTCTAAGATCTTAAGGATACCAGTGGATCTCAAAGGCTATGCATTGGTCATCCCTCCCTCTAAACACATGAGAGCCCATCTTTTTTCTACTGTAAGTTTATGTGATCACATCATATACACTGGTTCTCTGCTATTTCTTATTTATAATGTGTTATATCCTACTTGTTACAATGAGCTTCTACATTGCCTTCTGGATTATATTTAAATTCAATTCTTTGGAGACAAGTCATGTGATATCACTTTAATAATATTGGTATTTTAAAAGATGAACTTTAATTTTATGGAAAAACTCAGTGTCCTTAAAAGAATTTTATATTTCCAAAACTCCAGACATACATGCATGAATCTATTGTGTGTTTATTTTATGTGCATGGAAAGACTATAGAGCTCCTTAATCAACATATATGAAAATAAGTAATTAAATAATGCATTAATGTATGCATATGCAAATATAACTAAATATATATGTGTATATATATATATATATATAGTAAATGGATACATGTACGGATACATAAATACTGATTGAGAAGCTTCATAGGCATTAATCAGATGGCATATCAGAGTCTAGATAACAGATAGCTTTCTTTGCCCCAGTGTGGGTTTTTTGTTTGTTTACGTGTTTTGTTTTATTTTGTTTTATTTTTGTATGACTGTGTCTTCTGTGATTTCATTGGTGTAGGTAGTTCCTGGTCAGGAGTTTTGATCATGGCAGATGAGTGTCATCTTGGCACCTTATCATCCTTTGGGCCCTGAGATGTTAAGTCAAATAGTCAATATATGCCAGAGAGAGAGAGAGAGAGAGAGAGAGAGAGAGAGAGAGAGAGAGAGAGAGAGAGATTGAATCCACCTCTTCCTGACTGAGACTGGCTCTCATTCCACTAAATAATACTCAGTGTCTGATCCCACATAAATGAGTAAGCTAAATATTTTTAAGTGATTTGCAGACATCTTCTTGGAGGCCTTTTTCATTCTAGGGTTTGATCTAATATCTAGGAATATCTAAGAAGCCTCATGACTTATATAAAATCTCTTTTGGATTTGGACTTTGTGCTGAGTTCCCACCTCTACCACCAACTAGCACCCCATGATATTTGAAATTTTATTTGGATGAGTTTATGGTCTTTCTTCCAAAAGCACACTACGCCAACTCTTTGAGTGCAGGAGCTATTTCTTTTTTGGCTCAATATCACCAGCAGATATTGGAGTTTGTAGAAAATATGAGGTGTTTAATAAATACTGATTGAGTGATATAGCTTTCAAGAAATCTTGTACAATTTCAACATACATTGAAAACACCTTAGAGGAGATCATTTTAGGAGGCATTTTACTCTCCTGAATCAAATCCTTTCTAAATAATCAACAAAAAATGTATATAGAAATCTTCCATTTTCTGTCTTTAAGTCAATTGTGTGATGATATGAAAGTGGTCTTTTGTGGAACTTACCCCCTTGGAAAAGCCATCATATTTATTCCCTCTCAATGGCATGATTAATTACTCATAAACATTTATGGATTAGATAAATCCCAGAAACAAACATTAAGAATTAAAATCCTCCGATCCTCTGACTGGAGAGAGATAAGACATAAGGATGTCAGGAGTAGAAAAATGTTTTAAAATAGTTTCTGTTGGAATAGCGAGTAAGGACATTGGTTTTGAGGTTGTATGTTCTAGGTTTCAATTCCAGTTCTATTAAGATGGGTTATAGTTTTAGAACTGGAAAAGGATGCACATGCTATCTTGTCCAAATTCTTCATTTCCTATAGAAGGAAGCTGAGGCTCAGAGAGTTTAAGTAATGTGCCTGAGGTCAAGTGTATAGTAACAAAGACAGAATTTGAACCCAAATCTCTTGACTGCAGAACCAATATTATTTTCATGGGACCATGTTACTAGGTGAACTTGGGCAACTGATTTAAGTTTTGGGTGCTTTTGTTTTCCCTTCTTTAAAATCAAAATACCTGATATGATATTCCCTTAGATCCTTTTCAAATCAACATCTATGAAGCCATGACCATTTCTGTTTTATACTTGCTTCCAATCATACCTTCAATAATGTTTAAATACTTGCCATTGTATTGCTTGTAGGTGATTGCACTAATTTAAATGCTATGTAAAGCAGCATGGGACAATTGATGAAACATTCACAACACATTTGATGATTGTTAAATCAAAACTAAGAGCTCCACTTCAGGCCCCTAAATTACACAAATTGTGATTGAGTCTTTTAAGACGCATAATTGCATTTCATTGCCCAACTGTAGAAAAAAACCATACCAGAAATGTCAGATTACGTGGATTTTTATTCAGACTTTTCCACAACCGTGTGACCAGGAACAGGTCTCTAAAGTTCAGTTTGTTCCTCTCTAAGACTACCATTAAAAACATTTACATCATTTCCTTCACAGTTACATAGCAATTGAAAGATTGAAAAATTCTTCAAATATTATCTCATTTTCATCTTCAAAGTAGGTGGTATTGTTATTATTATTATACAGATGGGGAAACTGAGGCAGAAAGAGGTTAAGTAACTTGCCTGAGGTCACAAAACTAGTAAGTGTCTGAGAGAGAATTTGAACTCAAATGTTCCTGACTTCACGTCCAGCACTCTAGCCACTATACAACTAAGCTGCCTATAATGATCAGTTAACAAAAATTAGCTATCGTTATAAGAAAAAAAATAGTCTTTGGAACATGGGGCATTTCCTTTAATAGAGGCATCTTATTTTATTATATTCTTTACAATTGATAAAGCTCAGAAGTCTTTACAATTGGTAGGGGATGTGTCTAATGGATAGTCAATAATGTTGGTGAGATCTTTCGTACACATTTCCTTTTTTAAAAATTTACTGTAATCTCATTATTCCCATAGAGTATTCAGTGACTTTCAAAGCAAAACAAAGAATTTCAGATTCAGGCACCCAAATTTAAAAGGCTGCAATTAAGGATGTTGACAGGCATTGGAGGACATCACTGTCTAACAGTTTAAAAAAAAACAACATGAAACATCTGAAACGCACTATTTATGAAATCTTGAATCAGCCCTCAATGGTATATTCTGGCTTGAACTCCATCTAATAGTTGACATTTTCAATTCAGCCACTTGTTGGAGGTTCAGCTTTTTGTATCCTAAAGAATTTCATTTTGAATTAAGAGCAAGATCCCTGGAGATATTAATGGAGTACTCACCAACTTCAGAGTGCCTGACTGAAGCAGACTTTTATCAGAAATAATTGAAGTGGTAAAAATCAAGAACAGAATTGATGTGGTTACACACTGTGAGCCCACTCAATGACACAGGGCAATATACTCCACATTGTATTCTGGAGGAGAAAGGTGGTTTTCAAAATAAAGGATTATCTACCTTTACTTCATCTCACCCTAAAGTAGCAAAACAGTTTTCTCTGACTTCATGTATGTTTCAACACAGGCTTAAAATATAAAATTATTTATTTGGCAACATTATAAATATTCATAACCACATGTCCATAAGGGAAAAACAGCATTGCAAGTGTTTAAACATAAAGAAAAAAATAGTGCTTGAAGTGGTCCTTAAAGAGATTGGTATTCATGTTCTTTGCAATCATTTCATCATTTCATATTTCTGACCTTCATTTAATTAATGACTTCAATTAGTGAAGAATATTCAAGAAGAAATAAAAAGGCTTTCTTACTTTTCTCTAAGGAGCTCTTTGGGGCCATGCTGAGTCATTGTAATCTGATTTCAGTATAATTCTGATTTTTTTATACCACTTTTAAATGTCAAAGTTTTGTTGTTGTTGAGGGCTGTGTGTGTGTGTGTGTGTGTGTGTGTGTGTGAGAGAGAGAGAGAGAGAGAGAGAGAGAGAGAGAGAGAGAGACAGAGACAGAGACAGAGAGACAGAGACAGAAAGACACAGAGAGAGACAGAGAGACACAGAGAGAGACAGAGAGAGAAAGAGAGGCAGAGACAGAGACAGACAGAGACACAAACAGAGATATAGACAGAGAGATCATGAGACAGAGAGAGAGATCAGGAGAGAGAGAGGTAGAGAGAGGTAGAGAGAGGGAGAGAGAGAGAGAGAGAGAGAGAGTGAGAGAGAGAGAGAGAGAGGGCGAGAGAGAGAAATACATGTCTAACATGATTTTGAGCTAAGTAGTATTAACTGAAAGATTTTGAATGAAGGTCAGTGATTGTAGTCTATCACTATATCTTTCTCTGTGCTATCTCTTGAGCATGGAATGGCCTCCCCAATTTCCCACGTTGAATTCTTACTATGTCTTTATAACCCACGTGCTTTTATAGAGCCTTCCTCGATGAGACCCTTGAACCTCACCTAGCACTTTGTTTTAGTCCCCTACAATGTACTTCGTGTCTATCTCTTATTGTCTACTCATGCTATCAATACATATATGTGTGTGTGTATCAATAAATATGAGAATATATATATATATATATATATATATATATATGCATACTTACACACATGTGTGTATGTGTCAGACTTTATGGTGCCCTTAGGATCCAGTATACCATTCTATACTTAATAAATGCATGTTAAATATTTCTTAGTACACTTTCATCAAGCTATATCATCAACAAACTGGTGTCCTCTAGGATTTAAGCATCATATATAGAATAAAAATCTTGAACTTATAAATGGAGGACAATATGTATAATTTTTTTATTTGAGATAGCAATACATTTCTGAAATCTTTTCTAATGCTCTAATGTATCACTAGTTTTTGTGCTCCATCTACCATTACATGTCACAAGACCATTCATCTTCAAGGATGAAGAATAGTCATTTTCCATATATTTCCTTATGCTCCCAAGAGGGATTTGCTCATGATGGTAGAAAATATCTGTCTCTTTTAACTATTCCTGGATATTAGTTCCCCATTTGTGATGACCATTTTTATCCCTTGTTCACTTTATATAAATAACCGTATCTTTTTTAGCCATACATGTTTCTCATGATGTCTTTTATTATAATAATAGACAATATGCTAAAATGTCCATGCCAAATATATCTTTTCACTTACATTTGGACCACTTGAAATTTTGGATCTTCAAAATATCTTTCTTGATATTCAATGATTCATAGTCATCTCTCAGCACCAAGAGAATGTTGGTGATAAGAAACATATTTTGATAGCAATGGTTTGCAATCAGGTCCCATAACATTCTCCTGATGAAGCATAGGCCCATACTACTCTTTTCTAAAGTCATTCTTTAAGACACTGGTAAACAATTTAGTTAAAAATTATCTCCTTATTTTACATATTCCTTAGTGTTAATAGATAGAAAAAAGCATTGAACAAAGTTATTCTAGTATTTGTATTTATCACGGAGAAGTCTTGTTTGATCCTAACATAAAGTCAGGAAACAGAACAGTAGCTTAAAACAAACTTATTAAGCTCATTCTGATGCATTTTGCCCAGAGATTAGTTATTATTCCAAGATTAGAAATATTAACATATGCTAATCAATGTTTACTGTATTTTCAAAATATTTTATGAAATGTATGTCAAAGTTTTATACATAGGCTCTTAAATTCATGTGTAGTAGTTTGGGTCAACATTGATACTAAGCTTATTAAAGTGATAGGGATTTTTGAACTAAAGGATGGAAAAACATTTTATGACTACTTAGCAGAAATTATATTGATAGATGTGAACTACAAATATTATTTTGATATAGGACTGGGGAGTGGACTAGTGTTTAAGTACAGCTGATTTCTCTGACTCCATACATATCAGGGTGTTAGATAATCAGCTTTTTAAAGAATTGTATTTGCATTCATAAGTATGAATCATCTATGAATGCTAAAAAAATCAAAACAGCTTACAGCAGATTTCATAATGAAACAGCATTGGATATTTTCCCAGCTATACATATACTGGCAGGGGCAATATGGATAAAGAACCAGTCTTTTAGCTATTCTCAACAATACAATGGTCCAAAACAATTCTGAAGGACTTGTGAAGAAAAATGCTATCCATCTCCAGAGAAAGAACTGATGGCCTCTGAATACAGATTGAAGGATACTTTTTTACTTTATTTTTCTTGGGTCTTTATTTTGGTCTTTTTTAAACAACATGACTAATATGGAAATATATATCACATGACTACACACATATAACCTATATCAGATTGCTTACCTTCTCAATTAGGGGGTTGGGGAGAGACGAAGGAAGAGAATTTCGAACTCAATTGTAAAAATAAAGGTTGAAATTGTTTTTACGTGTAACTGGGGGAAAATTCTAAATAGAAAAAAAGAAAATAAATCTTCTGAAGTAAAAAAAGAGCAAGTCTTACAGATGTGAATATGAGCAAGTCATTGAAACTCTCAGTGTTCTAGATAACTCATTAAGACTCTACGTTTCAGAGAAGGTTCAGATCTACATTGATAGAGTTTCCTCATTGAGAAATTTCCTTTAAATTTCCTTAAAAAAATAAAATCAAAGGTGCAGCCCCCATGCCTGTACTTTAACTATCCTGTCATGAGCCAAGTTGATGGGAAAGCTGGGCATACAAATGCTAGCCTGGCTTCTTATCCTATACTTGCTTCAATAATTAGTGTGCATCACAATACTATTCAAATACAACAACTTAGAGTCCAAGTTTATCTTTCCCTTACATGAGTAATTCTAGAGGTTCAAATATATACATGTAAATAAGCCAAAAGCATAGTCCCATTAATCATAATAATGGAATTATAAAATATGAAGGAATTCTGAAGATGACTAAAGATAGCTTGGAGTGATATTTCTAACTGGAGAGAGGAGTCTAGGTTAGAATCCCAAATCTTAAACTGACTACTTTTGTGACGTTAAGAAACTCACTTAACTCCTCTGGTACTGATTTTCTTCATCCAAAAGATGAGTGTTGGACTAGAAGTTTTCTAAGACTAGCTAAAACTCTAAATCTATGTTCTTATAGACTGGAGAATGCTACAACATTGTCCTTGAAGCAGGTCAATAACCAAGAACGTATGTTGTGTGTTTTAAATTTCGAAAGTTTGTATAAATAAAACCTGTTGTTACTACAACTACTACTGCTACTGCTACTACTACTATTACTACTCTGGCATGCCTGACAGATGGTCACACAGCCTCTCATTGAACACTTCCACTGACAGGGAACTCACACTCTTCCAAGGCAACCCATTCTATTTCTGGATAGCTCCATTTTAGGAAGTTCTTTCTTATATTGAGCTGCAAGCTGCCTCTCTCTAACTTTTACCCATAGTTTCTAATTCTGTTTTCTGGGATGAAGTCTAATTCTCATCATACACAAAAGCCATTCAAATATTTGAAAGCAACAACTCCAGCTCTATTATCCCCTTCCCCCTGTCTTCTCTTCTCTAACTTGGCTGACCTGAGTACAGCAGGTTTATAGTTTTTTGCCATTTCAATTAGCCTCCTCTGAGTCTGCTTGAGTTCCTAAAAGCCTCTGTAAAATGTTGCCCTCAAAATTGAACAGAATCAGAGAATTTTAGAGTTAGAAAGCTCTTCAGAAGCCTCATAGCCCAACTCCCATATGAAATAAGTCTATACCATAGCCTAATGGGAAAGTGCTCATCCTGCCACTGCTTAAAAATATCCAAGGAGGGGAAAGTCACCACGTCTTATAGAACTCTATTCTATGTTGGACATGTCTAATTACTAGAACTTTCTGGATATCAGTTAAAAGTTTGACTTTTCTCAATTTCCACTAATTGTGCTATTTATGTTGCTTGGGGCTTATGATAGGTGTAGGGCTTTTGCATAGAATAGTACTTCTTTGAAAAAGAGGTATTCTTTAAGGATACCCCTTTAAGTACTCAAAGACAACAATAGTATTCATCATGACTCTTTGCATCTACAACCTAAATAACCCAAGTGCCTTCAATTGATCCATATATGACCTGAATCATAGGCACTTCATTATTCATACTGACTTTTTCTGGACATTCTCACTAACCACAATCTTTCTAAAACTGGTATCATGAAGTGACTGCTATACTTTCAATAAAGCCTAATAAAGATATAGGACAGTGGAACTATTGCCTCCACATTCTTAGAAGATGCACGTCTCTTAAATCAGTCACATGAAATTTTTTTTAGCTAAAATTTATCAGTGCTTTCTCATATTGAGATTGCATTTCACTAAAATGCCCCTTTAAAAAAGACTGCTACAAAGTCATGTTTCCCCCATCTGGACTTGTGAAATTGTGCTTGTTGAGTTGATTATTTATGTCCAGTTTTAAGACTTTACATTTGTATCTATTGAATTTCATCATTCTAGAATCTGTTTAATGCTTTGTCATTTTAAGTGATCTTTGATCCTTCCTTTCAAATGCTATGATACCTATATATTCCAGCTTTCTTCTATTTGCAAATTTGGTCAACATACCATTTTTATATTTATACAAGCCATTGAAAATCATATTGAACAGCATAAATCTAAACACATTTCCTTGGAGGTCCTGCCCTGCAGGCTGAATATCATATTTTAAAGCATATAAAGTACTCTTTCAATCCAGTCATCCAAGTAGTTTTTAATCCATTCAACTGCATTATCACCCAATTCAAATCTCCCTAGCTTCTCCACAAGAATAGCCTAAGATATTTCTGTGAAACTTAAAAATAACTTGATAGTGTATATTCCAAATACACATATTATTTCTAAGACAAATGGAATGCAAAGTTTTCAAATTATTGATGCCAAGTGAAGAAATAAAATTTAGGTGGGAGTAAGATAGGGTAAATGTTATCCCTCATTTGGTATGAGATTTTTAACAAGGAAGCATCCAGTGAGTTAAGAATAGATGAGCTTTTATATCACTAATTTTATTAAACTATAAAATTAAATTATTTTAACTACGTGCACAACAGGTCATAGAACAGTAAATATGATTTTAAGAAGGGTGGCCTTATAATGACTTGTGCCATTACTGCTTCTCTCTGAAATCCAAAAAATGGATAAGAAAATATTCCCATTTTTCAATTAAATTACAGTAACTTGTATCCTATTATAATAAATAGTTCACTTTAAGCTTAGGGGATATTTCATAATCCCTCAAGTTCATGTGGTTCCCTCAAATTCTGGTTTAAAAAGTTTATATTAAATGAAATATTAAAAATACCATCATAATTGCTTTGAGCCCCAGTTAATAAAATTTGTAACATTTTGGTGGACTTCTCTCTTTTTAATTTACATTTACATTTATTTCTAGTTAATTGCTGGCCTTTTGTAGTTGAGGCAAAAAGTAGGATTATCAGAAACATCTGGTTAAAGAAACAGAATATATTATGGTGTGGGTAACTCAGCGACTCATCAGTAGCTCATTGGTTCAGTGGATGGAGGATAGGGCCTGGAGTTAGGGAAGACCTCAGTTCAAATCTGGCTATAGGCACTCACTAGCTCCATGATCCTGAGCAAGTCCCTTGAGATCTGTTTGTTTAATCCACTGAAGAAGGAAATAGTAAACCACTCCAGTATCTTTGCCAAGAAAGCCCCATGGGCAGTATGATTCTCAGGGACACAAAGAGTCAGATGTGACTAAATGACTGAAGGAGAAGAACAATACAGTACCTGTTAATAGAGTGCCATTGAGTGAGAGAAGGTTGAGAAAGAGCAAATCTTTCTCCAGTCATTGAGAATGTGGATTTCCAAAGGTAGCAGCATTTGCACTTTGGCTCCACTATTCCCCTTAGGCTGACATTCCTCACTGATCTCTCCTTTCTATGCTACAGTTTAAAATTTCCCCCTTTTTTATCAGTTATTCATGCGATTTCTATTCTTTTGGGTCAAGTCTTTATGTCTCCTGATCTGTTGGCAAATTCTCAAAAGTTAATCTCTGGTTCAGAGATAACTCATTTAATACAAATTACACAAGGAGTGATTAAGTTATTCAACCGGTTGTAACAGTCTTCTAATGGAATGTCACTGAAATTAATTTATTGAATGATTTATGTTTGGCAACTGCATGGCATAGTGGATAGTGCAATGGACCTATCATGAGAAAAATCTGAGTTCAAATATGTTCTCAGACATTTACTATCTTTGTGACCCTCGACAAATAATTCTGCTCTTTCTACCTCAGCTTTCTCATCTGTAAAAGAGGAAAATAATTAACTCCCAAGCTTTTTGTGAACATAAAATAAAATAATATTTATATACAATCTGGAAATATTAAAGCACCATTTAAATCTTTTTATAATCATGATCATGTTTTTACTGATACTGCTGCTTATGATGTTCTCACATATTAAATATTTTAGGGCTAAATAATGTGGTTTAAATCTTACAGTAACAACAATAACAATGAAAAATATTAATAATAATAAAAACAATAACAGCTGACATTCATATATAGTTTTGGGGTTTGCCAAATACTTTATGTATATTATCTAATTTTATCCTTCCAACAGCCACAGAAAACTGAGTCAGAAAGGCCATCACCCAGGCTCACAGAGCTAAAGTCTAAGGTGCTCATCATACCTAGTTCTTATTCACCCAAAATCTAACAGTCTACGCCCTAACACATATAGTTCCTCTCGTAATCCACGTAGTTGTATTCTGTTCTCTAAATCTCTATGACCTGTGAGAATCAGCTTATTTCTTTACTGAAAACTTTAATTTGTTTCCAAAGTAACAGAATCTCATTCTTTCCTACACTTCATAAATAAAAAGAAAGTTTAAATCTTTAAAATCCCCAGATTCCTTTAAGACAGCATAAATCCCTCTTTTTTCCAGAGACATCTCCCAATACCCCTAAATTCCACACAGCTAGCACCTTTTCTATGAGATTACTTCCCATTTACACTAGACTAGAGACAATGTTATTGGCTATTTTTGTATACCTAGCACAGTACCTGAAACACAGTGAGCATTTAATTAATACATAATAATTTAATTAATACATAATGGTTATGTTAATGTAGGCAGTGATCATGGAAATGATGCAAGAGCTAAACACCACCTCTGCAAGCTAACATAAATTCTGTTCAATGTTTTGCATAATTATAGTTCCAGCCAGAATAATGTGGATTCAAACTTTCAAAAAATGACAAATATAGAAAAAATCGAAGTGTTTTGCAAGTTTGCTTCCAAAACTGAGATTCTGTAGTTTTAAAAAGTGGTGATGCTAGTCACAGAAGTGTGTTGGTTTTCATAAAATATAATTAATGGAATTAGAACTGATTAGTTACATTTTGCATGGGATTAATGTCAGATGATGTTGAGTGATTAAAAGAAAATATCCTGTAGGTCATTCAGATCTGGAGGATCTATTGTGTGAAATAATTCATTTGGATTCTTACTCCATTCCAATTTGTTTGATATATTACATAAATCATATAGACATTCTTATAGGTTCTTATGGTGGACCTCAAACTTTAGCATAATTTCACTACTTGTATACCAAATTATGTGGATCACTTGTGCCACCAAAAGAATGCTGACAAAGATATCTCAAATTCCATGTCCTAACCCAGCATGGATGGGATGCCTTGATGCTTTGGAAAGTTCCCCAATTTATTGTTGTATCTCCAGATCTCTCTCTTGTCCAATATATGCAAGTGACCATCTTATGGCCACCTAGACACTGGAGATGCCCCATGCCTTGTCCAATCTGTGACCCCCTGATGATATGTCATTTTTGGCCCTCAGGAGCAAGGTTTATCAACCAATGTTATTTTGTTGTTTCACCATGCCTCTTTTGCATATTTGGAAACCCTGTAAAAGCATGGTCCTAGAAGAAGGGAGCATCTCAGATCATGAGGAAGATCTGAGGTCCACTTCATTAGAGGGAACTATGGACCCTTTAATAAAGTGCCATTGGCTCAGAGCTCTGCCTCAGTCTTTTCATTGTGGATTGGACAATTTTATCCCTACAACATCAATATAACAATATTAAGAAATTAAAATAACAACTAAGAAGATAAGAATAAATCCTTGAACTAAGGCATCTATTATTCTGTCTTTGACAGTGACATAAAGAACATTTTCCAGAAAGGGAGGCCTCATTGATTTTGGTTACATTTAACTATATTCATAGTTTTGCAATGTTAAAGCCAAAAGAATTTTTACTGATTATTTGGACTTTGTTGCCCTCTGTGACATCTTTAAAATGTTAGAAATGTAACTCACACGTCCCAAGTTTCCTTCAATCATATTTAAATTACATGACTACAACCAGGAGCCTGGAATCATAATCATGAAACCAAACATGATTTGTAAAGTGTACATGATGACAAGAACAAAAATATTATATCAGTGCTTCATAATCTCATTAATTTGTGCCTTCCTTTCTACCTTCTTGCAATTTAAAAATAGATCCACTGGTCATGCCATGGATTCCTTCCTTCAAAAATATCAGAATAATTAAATTTAAATGTTATAGATAATGACCATGATTAAATGCACACCCAAAATGTACCTTGAAAAATTCAAAATTTATCCAAAGTGGAAGACCTAGAAATGAAGATCACAAAATTATAGATAAAAATGGATGTCATACATAGTGATACAATTTGCAAAAAGATAGCTCAAGACAATTTTTTTGCAATTCATTTTCATGCAATTCAAAAGTGCAATCTCTGCATTGCACTTTTTGTTTGCAATGATACCTATTGTCATTTCATAGCTGTGTCTTGAGTTGTTATGTCATTTTAAATTTCTATACCTGTAACAACAATGTTGCTAGCACCTGCTGTGGCTGTGTAAGGCCAATACCACCAGCACACAGAAGGGCTGCTAACACATGTTCTTTGATCTGCTTTTTTAAGGAAAACATCTTTAAAGGCATCACAACCATGGGAATCACCCCTATGTGAACTAGGCTTTCCCTTGATGTAAGCAGGTTACCAATGACTCCCGATTTAACCAAAGAAACAAAGGCCAGACTCATTGATCACCTCAGTGCTCCAGAAGAGAAAACAGTAAAAAAAAGTTCCACCCCAATTACCATTACAGTGCCACAGTTTCCTTTTAAAAATAATGAGGTTGAGCAAGAGTGCAGATTTAGGTATAGAAGAAATGTTCATGGTCATCTAACTCAACTCCTTTATTTTATAAATAAAGAAACTAAAATGCTGTGAGATTAGATACTTGCATGTGATCACACATGGTAAAAAAAAAGAAAACAGAATTGAAAACAAAGTCAAATGGTTCTTGATTCCATGATCTGTAAAACTGACCATATTGCCTTGTGTTCATGACATTTTTCAGGTGAAATAGACAACCATCTTAGATTTATTTTGGCTCAAATATGTTATTTGTGTTCATATTATAAATTGTTCTAATATCTATAGGTTGATGTTTTAAAATACATGGAATCTAGATATTATGTTTCAGAAGTGGTACCTCTATTTAAAGGAGGGTCCAATTTTCTCTAATGTTTGCAGTGATGAGCATGCTTTTTAGCTATAAGTAAAGGCTTACTATCATTTATTGGCACCTAATATTAATTTACAGCTTAATATTATTACTCTGTGCCTATTTCCACCTAACATCATAATTATTTCTTACCTCTTTAATATTGAATCTAAAAAGTTTTATATCCTTAATTGATGGCTAATACCATTACTTGGCTACATGAATGGAGGACACTAGACAAATAAGGTCACAGATAAAAATTAGTTATAAAGGAGTTATGTCACTGGGATTATAAATATCATATATGTTAGAGTAACAAGATTAAATTATTTTATGGTACATTGGTTATTATTAATTTTTGACATTGAGATTATTATTGTATAATGAATTTTATCAGGTCAGTTTGTGGGTGGGGGCTAGTTGGTACTTCAAAAGAGCAATATTATTCTCAGTGTGTACACTGAGAATGAAACACTACCCTTTAAATCCAGGTGTCAAAATTAACCAGTCGAGGCGATATAAATAACTTTGTCTTCTTGAACAAAGACATGAGGGTTTCAAGAAGATTTGGGAGATTGTATATGTTATGAGAATGACTCACATCCTAAAGTTGAAACTTAACAGCAATAACATATATGGAGCAATTAACATATATACAATGCTATTTTATAATACAATTAAAAAAATTGATGACACTGGACCAAATACTTTATCCTCTCCAAATGATAAGGAATTAAATGCCTTTAAAATATAGATGAATAGTAGATGGAAAAAATCAATACATAAAATCACATGAGAAAAACAAAAAATACATATCCATTTAATCCTGCTGGGTACTGTAGTTATTCCGAAAAGTTGTTTCAGTGAATCCATAGAAGATGAGCTTAAATCCATAAATGCTAACTAAATTAACAAAAATAGTATTAATTTTAACCACTAGCATAATAGCCCACACAAAGGTAAATAGGTTAATAATAATAAGCGAATAGAGTTCCTCACTGGAGCATGTCTATCTTAACTCCATTAAAAGAGATGAGAAAATAAAAAAAAACAGTAGTAATGATGATGACAATCATAATAATAACAACCATAACTCCAAGTCCAGTGCAGGATGGGGAAAAGGACAATGGGAAAATGGAGATGTATTAGCCATCGTGTTAGATTTCAGAGACTCCAGCTATTCTGACACCATGAAATGATGACAGCAGAGCTCAGGCAAAAATCATGAAATTTTAGGGAACTGGGCTCTGTTCTTCAGACTTTAGCATGTTGATCAATATGATCTAACTTATCTAAATGGTCAAAAACAACAACAACAAAAAGAGATAAAAGGTCAAAAGGTGCTCTTGTAAAAAATTTTCATGATGCTCATCTTCACAAGGAAGATTGTGGAGGGAGGATAACTCACATTCTCTTACTACAAGCAAGATATATTGTAAAAATGTTTTTAAAAGCTCATCAATTATAAATGTTTCAGTAAAGATAGTGCAGACAACTAAAATGGGAAATCACAAGTGAGCATTAAATGAATTGAATAAATGAATACTTTCATTATGTGCCATATCACATTTAGAATATATTTTATCAGTTACAGGTAAGGGCTTTATATTGATTTTGTCAATGGTACCTTTAACTTCAAGTCACACAATAAATTGTTGCTGTCCACTGTAGAATACTTGCATTTGATAAGAAATTGAATTTTTAATATCTTTATTTATTTATTTAGGGTTTACACCATTCACTTTTTTTTTCAATTTTTAAATTTATTTGTTTAACATATTTAGTTTTCAGCATTGATTTTCACATGAGTTTGAATTACAAATTTTCTCCCCATTTCTACCCTTCCCCCCACTCCAAGATGACGTATATTCTGGTTGCCCTGTTCCCCAGTCAGCCCTCCCTTCTGTCACCCCACTCCCCTCCCATCCCCTTTTCACTTCCTTTCTTGTAGGGCAAGATAAATTTCTACACCCCATTGCCTGTGTATCTTATTTTCTAGTTGCATGCAAAAACTTTTTTTTTTTGTTTTTGAACATCTGTTTTTAAAATTTTGAGTTCCAAATTCTCTCCCCTCTTCCCTTCCCACCCACCTTCCCTAAGAAGTCAAGCAATTCAACATAGGCCACATGTGTATCATTATGTATAACCCTTCCACAATACTCATGGTGTGAGAGACTAACTATATTTTGCTCCTTCCCAACCCATCCACCTTTATTGAATTTTCTCCCTTGACCCTGTGCCCTTTCCAAAGTGTTTGTTTTTGATTACCTCCACCCCCATCTGCCCTCCCCTCCAGCATCCCCCCCTTTTTATCTTCTTCCCTCTTCTTTCCTGTGGGGTAAGATACCCAATTGAGGATGTATGGTATTCACTCCTCAGGCCAAATCTGATGAGAGCAAGATTCACTCATTCCCCCCTCACCTGCCCTCTCCCCTCCTCCCACAGAACTGCTTCCTCTTGCTGCCTTTATGAGAGATAATCAACCCCATTCTATCTCTCCCTTTCTCCCTCTCTCAATATATTCCTCTCTCATCCCTTAATTTCATTTTATTTCTTTTAGATATCTTCCCTTCATCTTCAACTCACCCTGTGTCTGCTCTCTTTCTCTCCCTCTCTCCCTCTCTCTTTATATATACATATACACATACATATATACATACATGCACATTCACTTATATACATATATATACACATAAACATATATATACGCATATATATGCATATATTTCAGCTACTATGATATTGAGGTCTCATGAATCATACACATTATCTTCCTATGTAGGAATGTAAACAAAACAGTTCAACTTTAGTAAGTCCCTTATGATTTCTCTTTCTTGTTTATCTTTTCATGCTTCTCTTGATTCTTGTGTTTGAAAGTCAAATTTTCTATTCAGCTCTGGTCTTTTCACTGAGAAAGCTTGAAAGTCCTCTATTTTATTGAAAATCCTTGGAGCATGATACTCAGTTTTGCTGGGTAGGTGATTCTAGGTTTTAATCCTAGCTCCATTGACCTCCAGAATATCGGATTGCAAGCCCTTCGATCTCTTAATGTAGAAGCTGCCAGATCTTTGGTTATTCTGATTATGTTTCCACAATACTGAAATTGTTTCTTTCTGACTGCTTGCAGTATTTTCTCCTTGATCTGGGAGCTCTGGAATTTGGCAACAATATTCCTAGGAGATTTCTTTTTGGGATCTATTTGAGGAGGTGATCGATGGATTCTTTCAATTTCTATTTTGCCCTGTGGCTCTAGAATATCAGGGCAGTTCTCCTTGATAATTTCGTGAAAGATGATATCTAGGCTCTTTTTTCTGATCATGGCTTTCAGGTAGTCCAATAATTTTTAAATTATCTCTCCTGGATCTATTTTCCGGGTCAGTGGTTTTTCTAATGAGATATTTGACATTGTCTTCCATTTTTTTCATTCCTTTGGTTCTGTTTCATAATATCTTGATTTCTCATAAAGTCACTGCCTTCCACTTGCTCCAATCTCATTTTTAAGGTAGTATTTTCTTCAGGGGTCCGTTGGATCTCCTTTTCCATTTGGCTAATGCTGCCTTTCAAGGCATTCTTCTCCTCATTGGCTTTTTGGAGCCCTTTTGCCATTTGAGTTAGTCTATTTTTTAAGTTGTTGTTTTCTTCAGTGTATTTTTCAGTATTTTTTGGGTCTCCTTTAGCAAGTCATTGACTTGTTTTTCATGGTTTTCTCACATCCTTCTCATTTATCTTCCCAATTTTTCCTCTACTTCTCTAACTTGCTTTTCCAAATCCTTTTTGAGCTCTTCTATTGCCTGGGGCCAGTTCATGTTTTTCTTGGAGGCTTTTGGTGGAGGCTCTTGCACTTTGGTGACTTCTTCTGGCTGTATGTTTTGGTCTTCTTTGTCACCAAAGAAAGAATCCAAAGTCTGAGACAGAATCTGGGTGTGTTTTCGCTGCCTGGCCATATTCCCAACCAACTAACTTGACCCTTGAGTTTTTCAGCGGGGTAGACTAAAGAGTTCTATGATCCACGTTTAGGGGGGATATGCCAGCTCTCCCACACCAGCACTCCTCCTTCCCCAAGAACCCCCAACCCGGACTGGGCTTAGATCTTCAGCAGGCTGTGCACCCCTGCTCTAATCTGCCACTTAATTCCTCCCAGCAGGTGGGCCTGGGGGCAGAAGCAACAACAGCTGTAGCTGCCCCACCTCTGCTGCCCCGGGGGCGGTGGCTGAACCAGGAACTCCTTCCACTCCCACAGCTTTTCCCACTAACCTTCTCTGCTGTCTTTGGTGTTTGTGGGTTGAGAAGTCTAGTAACTGCGGCAGCTCACTGATTCAGGGTGCTAGGGCCCACTCCGCCCGGCTCCTGGTCTGGTTGGTCTGACCAGTTCATGCCAGGCTCTGCTCTGCTCTGCTCCCAGCTTCCAGCTCCCAGCTCCCAGCTCCCAGCTCCGTGTGGGATAGACCTCACCCAGAGACCATCCAGGCTGTCCTGGTCTGGAGCCCTGCTTCCCTCTTCTGTTTTGTGGGTTCTGCAGTTCTAGAATTGGTTCAGAGCCATTTTTATAGGTTTTTGGAGGGACTTGGCAGGGAGCTCACTGCTTTCCAGCCGCCATCTTGCCTCCACCCCCGGAAGTCACCATTCACTTTTATAAAATTTTGAGTTCCAAATTTTCCCCCCTACCCAAGATGGCATGCAATCTGATATAGGCTATACATGCACAATCATATAAACATATTTCCACATTAGTCATGTTTTGAAAGATGAATCAGAACAAAAGGAGAAAACCACAAACAAAAAAAAACCAAGAAATAGAGAAAATAATATGCTTAGATCTGCATTCAAACTCCATAGTTCTATCTCTGGGTGTGGATAGCATTTTCCATCATCAGTCTTGGTATTCTTTTGGTCTGTTGTATTTCTGAGAAAAACTAAATCTGTCTTTTGGTCATCATACAATGTTGCTTTTACTGTGCACAATGTTATCCTGGTTCTGCTCCCTTCACTCAGCATTAATTCATGCAAGTCTTTCCAGCTTTTTTCTGAAATCACCTGCTCATCTTTTCTTATAGAACAATATTATTCCATCACATTCATATGCTACGACTTGTTCAGCCATTCCCAAATTGATGGGCATCCCTTCAGTTTCCAATTCTTTGCCACCACAAAAAGAGCTACCATAAATAATTTTGTACATGTGAGTCCTTTCCCCATTTTTATGATTTCTTTGGCATACAGACCTAGCAGCAGAATTTCTGGATCAAAAGGAATGTAGTTTTATAGCTATTTGCGCATAGCTACAAATTGTTCTCTGGATTGGTTAGATCATCCTTTCCCTCCTCACCACTGTTTTGCTTTTGTCTACCACCTCCCCTGATCAGTCCTCCCTTCTGTCTATCCCTATTGCCATCCCCTTGCTCAATCTCTTCCCCTCTTGCTTCCCTGTTGGTAAGATAGATTTCTACATTCAGGTGACTGCATATATGATTCCCTATTTGAGCCAATACTGATGAGAGTAAAATTCAAGTGATGCCCATCAACCACCCTCCCATCTTCCCCTTCACTGTAATAGGTCTTTAGTGCCTCTTCATGTGAGATAATTTACCCCATTCTAACTCTGTGTTCTTTCTGCACCCATCGTATTCCCCTTTCTCAATCTTGAATTTTTTTGTTTCATCTCTTCAAATTCACTTTGTACCCGTACTCTTTGTCTTTGTATATTCTTTCTAAATGTACTATTAGCAATTTGATTTTTAAGAATTACAAGTACCATGTTCCCATGTAGGGATATTAACAGTTTATTTCTATTGAATCCTTAGGTTTTTTTCTCCCTTTTTATCTGTTTATACTTCTCTTGGGTGTTGATATTGAAGATCAAATTTTTGGTTTAATTCTGATCTTGTCCTTACGAACACTTGAAATCCTACTGTTTCATTGAATGACCATTTTCCCTTGATGTATTATGCTTAATTTTGCTGCCTAAATGATTATTCATTTTGGTTCTAGCTCTTTTGCCTTCCAGAATATCATGTTCCATGGCCTCTGATGTTTTAATTATGCTTCTGCCAAGTCCTATGTAATGCTGATTATGGCTCACTGATATTTGAATTATTTCTTTCTTGTCACTTGTAATATTTTTTTCCTATACCCGATAGTTATAAAATTTGGCTATTTGTTCCTTGGAATTTTCGTTTTGGGATCTCTTTCCTGAGGTGATCAGTGAATTCTTTCAATACCTATTTTTTCATCTGCTTACAGAATATCAGAGCAGTTTTCTATGATGATTTCTTGAAAGATGTTGTTCAGGTCCTCCTTTCAATCATAGCTTTCAGGTAGTCCAATGCTTCTGATATTTTCTCTCCTGAATCTTTTTCCCAGGTCAGTTGTTTTTCCCATGAGGTATTTTAAATTTTCTTCCATTTTTTCATTCTTTTGAATTTGTTGGATTGATTCTTGATATCTCATACAGTCATTAGCTTCCACTTTCCCAATTCTAACTTTTGAGGAGTGGTTTTCCTCAGTTAGCTTTTGTATCTCTTTCTCCATTTGGTCAATTGTACTTTTTAAGGAGTGGTATTCTTCAGTGGATTTTTGTATTTACTATTCCATTTGGCCAATTCTACTTTTTAAGCAATTGTTTTCCTTTTCTAATGAATCTTTATTCATAATTTTCTTGCATCGCTCTCATTTCTTTTTCTAATTTTTCTTCTACCTCTCTTATATGATTTTTAAGCTCTTTTTGAGCTCTTCCATTAATTCTTTATAGGCTTGAGAACACTTCACATCTTTCTTTGGGGTTTTGCCCAGAGGGGTTTTGACATTGTTGTCCTCTTCTGAATTTGTGTCTTGCTTATCCCTTTCACTGAAATAACTTTCTATGCTTGGATTCTTTTTATTGTCGCTAGTTTTTACTCATCTTTTTTGGCCTTTTTTCTTTTCTTTCAAAGTTGAGCTCTGCTCCTGGTGTGGAAAGGGCACTCTGTCAGGCTTTCCGCTCTGTGGGCTGCAGACACTGGATGTTTACCTGGTGCTGCACTGATGTTGCCCTGAAGACCACAGGGGGTACTCATGTCTGGTGCTGTGCTGAAAGGGTAGGGTGAAGATGGCTGATGCTACTAGAGGCTGCAGGGCTCTGGCTGCTTACTGGCACTGAGCCAGGGTTTTAGTGATGGTGTTTGGTGTGTGCTGAGGCTGGTGGTGTGTTTCTTTGTTCCCTGGGGCTACACTGGAGCAAATGGCCATCTGGGTCCTGGTGGCTGCCTGTTTTCTCTGGGCTACACTGAAGCACAAAGAGGTCTGGCCTCTGGAGTTTGCCTCTTTGCCTAGGGCTATGCTGAAGCACATGGTAGATCACAGAGCTTGAGCCTGTTTATTACCCTGGTTATGCGAAGGCATGTGGGTCATCCTGGTGTTCACATTTGCCTGATCCATGACACTGGCTTGCTGGTATCCTTCCTGTACTGGACTGCACTCCCCTTTTACCTGAGTGAGACAGACTCTTCCTGTTGATCTAAGTTTCTTGGGCTCAAAGTTGATGGCTACCCCTCGCCCTCCATCTTTTTGCTGGTTGTACTATTTCAGGATGTGCTTTTTGGTGCTATTTTATGATTATTTGCAGGTGAATAGGGAGAGTTATAGCAATTCACTGGTTTCTCCACCACCTTGGCTCATGGAAGTTTCTATTCTTCTTTAATAGTATTCACATGTGGAGTCTAATAACTTCTTTTTCTCTCTGAAGCTGCAAGGAAATGCCTAATGAAAGATTTTCATGAAGAATCATTAAATTGTACTAATATGCAAAGGACTAAAAAATTACTACAATAAGAATCTGATCCTCTAGGAACATACAGAATAGGATTAGGTTCTTTTCCTTGTCCTAAATTAGGGAAGTCAATCCAGCAAACATTCATTACAGAGCTCTCACATGTCGGTCCTACACCAAGACCTGGAGAAAGAAATAAAGGCAGCATAAATCACTGTCCTCAAAGAGCTCACAATCTGGTGGGGTGAAGGCAATGTGTGGAAAAAAACTATATACAATTAATACACATATATATATATATGTTTGTATATGATAAATTATAGATAACATCAGAGAGGGCACTAATATTGAGGACAGGTAAAGGATTCTTGGAAAAGGTGACATTTTTAGCAGATCCCATAAGGAAACAAGAGAAACAAAAAAGCAGGTATGAGGAAAGAGGAGCATTTCAAACAATGTAATAGTCAGAGAAAATACACAGAGTTGTGAGAAAGAGGGTCTTGTTCATGAAACATCAATGAGGCCAGGGTCACTGAAGAACATAGAGGAGACTAAAATGTAAGAAGCCCTCAAATAAAATAAAAAGCCCTTACAATATAGCAGCCACTGTGCTATGTTCTGTTGACATTTACTGGCAGTGAGATTTTGTACATGTTATTTAACCTCTCAGAGGTTTAGGCAAAATTCTGAAATGCTATGTTGCAGAAAAAGTTCCACCTTGCATTGGAGGAAGATGTTTTCTCAATAGGAAGTTTCCCATACCAGTAAAATCACAGATCTAGCTCCTAGCTATGAAAGACTAATCTAATTTCCCTTTTTGCTTGAAAGGATATTATAGAAATACTGTAACTGTATTTCAGCAAGATATTTGACAAATTAGCTCATAATATCCATGTGCTTGATGGGAAGAATATAGATGCCAAGTCTAATTAATTAAGAGCATAGTTAGATTAAAAATTAGTTGATGTACAATAGTGCTTTTAGAGGACAACATTATCAATATACCTACATCTGAAATCTCAAAGAGAAATATGAATTGGTCTAAAGCCCAAAATGCCTTTTTGGAAGAGCTCAAGAAGGACTTTAAAAAAATAAAGAGACAGGTAGAAGAAAGAGTGGGAAAAGAAATGAGAAGTATGCAAGAAACAGTCAACAGCTTATAAAAGGAAGGAGAATCAACTATAGGAAACAATTCCTTTTCTAATCATATTTTATTATCAATTATCTTTTAGTTTTCAACATTGATTTTAACAAGATTTTGAGTTACAAGTTTTATACCCTCCCCCCCACTCCAAGATGGCATATATTTTTATTGCCCCATTCCCCAGTCAGCCCTCTCTTCTGTCACCCCACTGTCCCTCCATCCCTTTTCCCCTTACCTTCTTATAGGGAAAGATAGATTACTATGCCCCATTGCCTGTATATCTTATTTCCCAGTTGTGCACAAAACGACTTTTGTTTTAGCATCTGCTTTTAAAACTTTGAGTTCCAAATTCTCTCCCCTCTTCCCTTCCTACCCACCCTCCCTAAGAAGGCAAGCAATTCAACATAGGCCACATGTGTATCATTATGCAAAACACTTCCACAATACTCATGTTGTGAAAAACTAAGTATATTTCCCTCTATGCTATCCTGTCCCCCTTTATTCAATTTTCTCCATTGACCCTGTCCCTTTCCACAAGTATTTGCTTTTGATTAGCTCCTCCCCCAATCTGCCCTCCCTTCTATCACCCCCCCTTTTATGCCCTTATCCGTACTTTACTGTGGGGTAAGATACCCACTTAAGTGTGTATGTTATTCCCTCTTCAATTCAAATCCGATGAGAGCGAGATCTACTCATTCCCCCTTACCTGACCCCTCTTCCCTTCCAACAGAACTGCTTTTTCTTGCCACTTTTCTGTGAGATAATTTACCCCATTCTATCTCTCCCTTTCTCCCTCTATCAATATATCCGTCTCTCATCCCTTAATTTGATTTTATTATTTAGATATCATCCCTTCATATTCAACTCACCCTGTGCCCTCTGTCTATGTATATATATATATATATATATGTCTATATCTATATCTATCTACATATATACATGTATGTATGTATGTGTATATATATATATACATATATATATATATACACACACATATATATATATATATATATATATATATATATATATATATATATATATATATATATATTCCCTTCAACTACCCTAATGCTCAGAAAGGTCTCATGAATTGCAAATATCATCTTTCCATGTAAGAATATAACTAGTTCAACTTTAATAAGTCCCTTATGACTTTTCCTTCCTGTTTACCTTTTCATGCTTCTCTTGATTCTTGTATTTGAAAGTCAAACTTTCTGTTTAGCTCTGTTTTTTTTTTCATCAAGAATGCTTTAAAGTCCTCCATTTCATTGAATATCTATTTTTCTCCTCTGAAGTATTATGCTCAGTTTTGCTGGGTAGGTGATTTTTGGTTTTAATCCTTTGACTTACAGAATATCATATTCCAAGCCTTTCAATTCATTAATGCAGAAGCTGCTAGATCTTGTGTTATCCTGATGGTGTTTCCACAATACTCATTTTTTTTTCTTTCTGGCTGTTTGCAATGTTTTCTCCCTGACTGGGGAACTCTGGAATTTTGCTACAATATTCCTAGGAGTTTTCTTTTTTGGATCTTTTTCAAGAGGCAATCAGTGTATTCTTTCAATTTCCATTTTACCCTCTGGTTCTAGAATATCAGGGCAGTTTTCCTTGATAATTTCTTGAAAGTTGATTTCAAGGCTCTTTTTCGGATTATGGCTTTCAAGTAGTCCAATAATTTTTAAATTATCTCTCCTGGATCTACTTTTCTAGTTCAGTGGTTTTTCCAATGTGATATTTCACATTGTCTTCTGTTTTTTTCATTCCTTTGGTTCTGTTTTATAATTTCTTGATTTCTCATATAGTCATTAGCTTCCATTTGCTCCATTCTAATTTTTAAGGAATTATTTTTTCTGGTGAACTTTTGGACCTCCTTTTCCATTTGGCCAATTCTGCTTTTCAAGGCATTCTTCTCCTCATTGGAATTTTTGACCTATTTTGCCATTTCAGTTAGCCTATTTTTTATTTATTTTTTTATTTTTAGTTAACAAATTTGGTTCTACATAATTTTGAGTTCCAAATTTTCTTTCCTTCCTCCCCCCTCCCTCTCCAAGATGGCATGGAATCCAATATATCTTCTACGTATAACTTTTCATTGAATTTATTTACACACTACTCAAGTTGCGAAGAAGAATTATGACCAATGGAATGAATCATGAGAAAGAAGAAACAGAACCAAAAAATTATTTTTATTTTTATATTATTTATTTTTAAAGTGTTATTTTCTTCAGTGTTTTAGGTCTCCTTTAGCAAGCTGTTGATTCATTTTACATGATTTTCTTGCATCAATCTTATTTGTTTTTCCAATTTTTCCTCTTCTCTAACTTGCTTTTCCAAATCCTTCTTGAGCTCTTCCATGGCCTGAGACCAATTCATATTTTTCTTGGAGGCTTTGGATGTAGAAACTTTGACTTTGTTGTCTTCTGGTTATATGTTTTGATCTTCTTCATCACCAAAGTAATATTCTATAGTCTGATTTTTTTTATGCTGCTTGCTCATTTTCCCAGCCAACTATTTGACTTTTGAGCTCTTCATCGAGGTAGGATTCTGCTTCCAGAGTGGAGAGGGCTCTGTCCCAAGTTTCAGGGGTTTTGTGCTGCTGTTGTCAGAGATACCTCTAGGCATCTGCTAATTTTCAGTTCTTCCAAGGTGATATGATCAAAGGAGAGGTCTTTACTCCTCTGCTGGCCTGTGCTTTGGTCCAAGTGACCACGAGCACTCTTTTCTGTTTTGGAACTGTGAGGAAGACTCCCTTTCCACAGCCGCCATGCGCTTTGCCACACCAGTGGTCCTTCTCATCCTACTACTGCCACCTCAGATTGATAACCAGATCCAAGCAGGGTAAAGCAGGAGAATCCTGCCTCAATGCTAACAAATATATGCCTGTAATCCCCCTCTTATCTGCCACTTGATTCCCCACTGTCTGTGGGCAAAAAGATGCAGAAACAGTGGCTGCTGCTGCTGCCACCACTGCTGTAATTCTGCTGGCCCAGGGCTGGGGCTGGACTATGCTCTTCTCTCACCCAGGTCTGACAGAGTTTCCCCACTGACCTAATTTGTCTTTCGCAATTATTAAGAATTTAATTCTTTATGACAAATAATCAAGCACATCCATCTCATTAGTATGCAAATTTGCTTTCATCTTTAATAAATGGCAAAATTATATGTATACAAAAGAATTGTTTTAAAATAAATTTCTTTATCATTTAGTTATCTGCAAATGTTTCATTTTTCTACCTACTTTATATACCTATGTATCCGGGGTCATGTAAAAAATTTCTCACTTGAAAAGCGGTCAAGGGTAGAGAAAGTTTAAGAAGCCCTGATGAAGACAACGTTAATGAATGGATCTACATCATCCTGGAATGAGGTCATTACTAATGGAACAAATATATGTCCTAGGATGTATATTACCAAAGGTTTGGGTGAAGGTAAATGCAGATGGCAAGAATGAATTTTCAAAAGATATGAATCTAGGACATATAATAAACATGTTGGATGACAACTGTTTGTTGCTAACTCATGTAAACATAAATGCTATATACAGTACTGTACTAGTCTTTGCAATCAGCTACCAGATTACATAGGTAGTAAATGACAGAGAAAGAACTAGAACCAAATTGTACTAGCTCTTCATTCAGTATTCTTTTATCTGATGACATCTCATATTTAAAATACCATAAGTCCTTCAAGGATGTGGAGTATGTAAGATTTTAGACATGTGACAATGATTAAAATTTCTTCAGTTTCAACAAGGTGAGTATTCTCTCCATTAAGGGAGATCAAATTGTCCCATTCTTCCCTTTTTGCCTCATTCTCTGTCATTTCTTGTTAAATTTTATGAGTTGAAGTGGCCAAAAAAATTTCATCATATAGTGACACACATTCTAGTGATTGCCAAAATTATTTAGTGCGGTCCTTAGACTACTAACAGCAGTCAGGTCAGAGGTAGCCTTCAAGCATTTCAGTTTTGTCATACCAGAAAACTCTGACCTGGTAGATTTTGAGATTTGGCTCACTTTCTAATGATGAGACTGAAGAATGTTACTTTACTTAATAATTTGATCATTGTTGTTGATATTTTTGTTTAGGATGAAGATGATGAAATCTGCTCATGTCCATACTAGTATGAGTGCTAAGGGACACTGATACTAGCTAGGGATCTCACTTTATTGTAACAAGATAAGTCTGTTGTTAAGGCCTCAAGGCCTAAAATTATTTCATTTACTAGATAAAACTAAGCATTAGGTAGAGTTTAGGGAACAGGTGAACCTTAGATATCCCTTGCCCTTACTCACATTGTATCTCTCCACATCTGAATTTTCAAATATCAGGAACTCTCTGGCAGACTGATAAGTCCTCCACCATGCTCCAGGTCTACGTAACCTCTAGGATTTCATAAATGTACCATCTATCCTGAGGATGTTAGTGGTGGGGCACATAACCACTAGATGTCTCAAATAGTGTTTGTCCCCCACATTCCAGATGGGCAATTCACTTGTATATTAGTCTACAGACCTATTTCAGTGTGGAAGGAACATTATCCTAAGGTATCTACACTAGGCAAATTAGGAAAGATCTTCCTTGAAAAATATCAAAACTATTCTTCAGATACAATTGTTTCCTGCTGCCAAAGGCCAGAATTGCCAAAGTTTCTGTGGTACCTGAGTACTAAGCAAAACAACAAGCACAGGAAAAACAGCTAAGAAGAGGCTATAGTATTCTCTCTCTCTCTCTCTGTCTCTCTCTCTCTCTCTGTCTCTCTCTCCTTTTAAATTATATCTGTTGCATCTATATCCATTTCTATCATATCTATGTAACTATAGCATCTCTATCTCTATCCATATCTATAGAATCTATTTCTATATCTATCCACGTTCATATCTATATTTCTATCTCTCAATCTGTCTATGCATTCTCTCTCCATATTTCTCTCTGTTTCTCTCTATCTCTCTGTCTCTCTGTCTCTTTCTCTCTTTCTCTCTCTCTCTCTCTCTCTCTCTCTCCTTCTCTCTCTCTTTCTCTATGTCTCTATCTCTCTGTTTCTCTCTCCGTCTCTCTCTCTCCCTCTCTCAAATTATCTTTTCCTCTCCCTCTCCCTCCTCTCCCTTTCTGGTGCTCTCCTAAATTCTGGTAGACTATATATGTCCTTTTAGAATTCTTGGGCATCTCTTTTCGACTGTTTTTTTTGTGTGAGAGCCACCAGGATATGCCCCTCAAATCCCTTTCCCCCAATCACATGCCCCATCACAGATCATCCCCTCAAGTACATGCTTTTCAAAGCTCCCCCACCAACTCCTGCAAGCTGCCTCAAGGATATGTTGATGATAACCACCATGCTCCAACAGGTGTTGATGCCAAAACCATGAGACTTCAGATCAGGGTGTCAAGTTACCACATTATTCAAGAAGTTCGTGAGTTCAGAATTGCTGACTTCCATGTCATTTCCTACCAGTTGAGCAAACAGCCCTCTGAATTGTTGAAACCCCTCATTTTCATTGGCCTTGCTCATGGAGAGGTGAGGTCAATGGGGTGGGGGTTCTTGGTTATAATTGGCTACAACTTCACTGATGATCCTTTCTATGAAGTACATGAAACCACCACCGCTCTGCCACCTCTGTTGTTGCCACTGAGCAGTCCTCCCTGACATTGCTAATGCCTCTGGGAGAAATAACCGCATTAGCTACATCCACCCATTCCCCCATTGTAAGGCTCCATAGACTACTAGCACCATTCCATTTTAACTCCAAAAATCAACTAGATTTTTCAAATGGATATTTAGTCCAAGGATACAGGAAAAAAGCAAATGTACAAATATTTATAATTAATACCCCCCAGACATACTCAGCTCAGTTGCTACATAACATTGGTTCCACCAAGTTCATGTGCAGATGTGACCCAACTCCCTAGTGAGTCCTTACTTCAGCTTAGGCTGGCCTGTGTCCAGAAGGTCATATCTGAAAGTCATTTCTTATCCCTTGGATTATCAAGTGTCCTAGCTGTAAAACCCAAACTATAGACACCAATGATCACCTTTCAACCTTTTAAATTTCACAAGATCACAGGTGCCAATCTCTTCTTCTAAAACAGATAAGAGCAAATATAGAAGGAAAGTATAAAAGCCCTTAACATGTAACTATATGAACAGAGAGGGGAGAAGGCTGAGAGAGAGAAAGAGACACACAGACAGACAGAGACAGAGAGACAGAGAGAGACAGAGGCATAGAGACAGAGACAGAAAGAGAAACAGAGACAGATGGAGGGAGAGAGAAACAGAGAGAAAGAGAGAGCGAGAGAGAGAGAGAGAGAGAGAGAGAGAGAGAGAGAGAGAGAGAGAGAGAGAGAGAGATAAGAAGACAGAAAGAGAGATTTCTCATAAAACTAACTACAAGTTTTCATGTGCAAAACATTGAAAATGACAAGGGAAAAATGTGCCCCAATGCAGCATAATAAAAGGCCATCAAAATGATTTCTTATCTGTTTTCTTTTGTTTTCTCCTTCTGCACTAGCTTCTTTCCTGTTTAGTCCTGTTGTTGATCATTTGATATTTTCCTAAAATCAAGGAAGAAAAGGAGATCAGGAGTGGCCATTATTTTTGTTTGTTTCTTTCAACGATTCATTCGATTTCATTCAAAATGCCCCATGTGCTGCTTCCTCTTTTGAGTAGGCCTGACACTCCATTATTTTCATGCAATCAAACTGAATTCTCAAAACCTTTATTTCAAGTTTTATTCTAGAAAAGGAGCCAAGACAGCATTTTCTGCTAATAGTTTTCCTGGGTACTGTTTCCCGGTGTGCTGTGGCTGCAATTCTTAGAATAACATAGTATAAGGCTGCAGTAACATTGGTATCCATTCTACTTCTCCTAGATCTACTTCTGATGCTATTTAGAACAGGTCACATTGTTTGCCCAATAGAAGCTTTTTTTTATTTTTCTATGTTTCTTTGAGTAGAAATATTTTTGCCCTAAAATTCAAAATTGTATTTTTTTTTTTGCTTTTCATTACCTCCATTTCAGAAAAAAAAACCTTTCTCCTCCATCTACCCAGAAATAAATCCCCTTGTAATGAATAATAAAAATTGGAGGGTAAAAACAATTTGGACAAACTAACCAACACATCATCAGAGTCAGACTGTTTATCAAACATTCCACATGCATGGTCCCTCAACCTCTGCAAAGCAAGAGTTGGGAATAATCTTTCGATGCATCTGTTCATCTGTGGTTTCTCTCTACCCCTCTGTCAGAGCAATCTTCCAAACCCATAGATTTGACCATTTCACTATTGTGTTAAAAACATTCAACGACTACTGATTTCTGACAGGACAAGATATAAAACACACAATGTGTCACTTGAGACCCTGTGAAAGACTGATTCCCGTCTTTTTTAAATTTTCTTAATGTCTCGTTAACATTATTCATGCTTTTCAGTTATAGTCAAACTGTACTTTCAGGTGTTCCCCAATCTTGTCTTGTCCTCTCTTGAAAGTATGCATTCCCATGGTTCATTCCTCATCACCAAAATACACTATGCTCATGTCTCTGCTTGCTGAATCCATCCTCTTCATTTAAGGTCCAGCTAAGTTGCTGACAAACCATGAAACCATGAAAGTTCTCCTGCTTCTTCCTCAAAGTGTTTCTTCATTCTCCATTTGCTGGAACATTTGCCCAGAACTCTCTTTGGCCCCTGCCATATGTATCTTACATTTGATCACACTTAAATGTGTCCATGTCATATCATCACAGCCCACCTATTAGATTGGAATCTCCTTGAGGACAGTGATGATAGTGTTTTAAATGTGCATTTCTTCAATACCTAGTATTCCTTGCTCATCATAGGAATACAATAGATTTTGTTTTTGTTTAATTTAATTGAACCACAAGATAAACCTGGAGAGGAGAATAGAGTAGAAGGAACAATGGAACTCCGGTCAGAAGACCTGGTTGAAATTCTAGCCTTGCCATTTTATTGTGTGAACTTGAGCTACATAGCTGATTTCTCTGAACCTGTTTTATAATCTGTAGACTTATTAAACTTTAGAGGCAAACAAAAGACATCAGGTCCAACCATCATGTGAACAACAATTGCCTCCAGAGTATGCACATTATGGGGCCATCCGACATTTTATTAATGAGCTGCAGTGAGAGCTAAAACTACTGTCTTCCAAGGCAGATCATTCAACTGTTGGCTAGCCCTTCTTGTTAGAAAATTTTTCCTCACTTGAATACTAAATGATGTACTTTGCAACAACTACCCTTCATTGATAGATAGTTCTTTCCTTTGGGACCAAGCACAATGTGGCTATTTCTTCCCCTTGACAGCCTTTCGAGTATTTCAAGAAAACTAACTCTCATGATTTTCTTCATATACTTGAAAGGCTATGAAACTGACTTCTAGAATGGCAGCAGCTAGGTGGCACAATAGATGGAATGCTGCGCTAGAGTTAGGAAGACATGAATCCAAATCTGGCCTTGGACACTAACTTTTTGACCTTGGGCAAATCCCTCAAACCTGTTTGTCTCAGTCTCCTCATCTGTAAAATGAGCTGGAGGAGGAAACATTGGTTAATGCCCAATTCATTCCAGTATCTTCCAAGAAAACCCTAAATGGGGTCACAAAGAGTCAGACACAACTGAGATAAATGAGCATCAATAACAACTCCTATGATATTCTTTCTTCTGCAAGGTAAGCATCCCCATACCTTCAAATAAACCTTGCATAGCATGAACAGGAGATGTTTCACCATCCTGATCTTTAAATACTCTACAACTTATCAGTAGGCAATATGTGCAGTTCTCAGAATTTCAGACCATATTCTGGATGTGGACTGACCAGAAAAGAGTACATCAAGACAATCACTTCTCTAGTCATAGACATTTTGCATTATATTGTTTTTCCCTGCAATATCACAGTAAATTCACATTGTCCCTGAAGTCTTTCAGGTTCCCCCTCAACCAAAGAACTATACTATAGCCACAGCTTACTCCCTTTGGTCTTACAAAGCTTTTTTATGGGGGGGAGGGGTGAACTCACATGTTAGACAGGAACTTGTGTGTCCAGATGCTCTTTGGAGGGTGGTTCTATCAAGAGGTATTGAAATTTCCTTGGCATTCTTATTGGAGTTCTAATTTGTGTCCTTGATATATGAATAAACTTGTTCTTTCTTTAACCATTATAGTCTTGACTGTTTATAGGGAAGACATTATTATACTTTGGTGGAAGAATTAGAGATGGTCCCAGATACTGAAATTCCCAGCTTACATTATTGGAGATGAATGTAACAGAGCACTTGAAGTTCCTAAAAAGTAACTGTGATATTCATGCCAGGAAGGACACCTTGACCCAACATTTGGACCTGTATCTTTTTGGTTGTCCCACCTTTCAATGGACATGCTGTTATACTGTATCTGCTACATAGTGGTCCTTTCTAAATTATCCTTTTGAAATTCTAACTAACATCTTATTTTATAGGCCAACTGGAAGTAGGTTCTTATATATACTATTGAGAATAGTTGCTGACTTTGCTCAAGACCCATTTATTTCACATCTTTTTTGTGATTATATAGATATCTATCTATATCTCTATTATATGTATATATATACATGTATGTATATATGTGTACATTTGCATACACATGCACATTAATATGTATAAAGTAATTATCTTAAATTCATTATATATCTATCACTATTTCATCTTTTATTCAAATCATCGATGTCCTTGATAATATATCATATTGCTTTTTTTTTCAGTTAGCCTATATTTGCCCACCAGGAGTCTTTCCATTGTCCTTCAGGTACCTAAAAATTTTATTCTTTTAGTATCATGCTGTTCCATGATTCACAAGTAAATGGCATTCCTAGGAAGATATGTGTGTTGAAGAGATAATAATTTTGAGTTTATTAGATACACTGTAAAATTATCCAAATAAAATCTGGCTTGAGTTCCTTTTCCAATTAAATCCTGAGCCCAGTAACCTGCCATTGGTACCTGCCAAAAGTATACATATTGATAGACAGGCTACAGTAGGTTATTTGCTCAAACTCATACCTTGTTCTAGGCAATATAAACGCTAGAAGACAGAAAGATGTAAATAAAGTCGGTGGATACAAATATTTGGTATGTTCTACATAAAATCTCATTTTATACTTAAACATCAAATGGGGCCTGCTCCATATAGAAAAAAATGGCAGCTTTGGTGTGCTCATCTAGCATTCTTAATCACTCCTTTGAGAAAAGAGGAAATGAAAAGGTAAATGATGACTATACTTTGAATGCCTAGGGATACATTGTGTGCTTATACACTAATTCATTATAATGAATGTATCTGATGTCCTGGGTGGGAAAAATGACCTTAAACAATTTTACAGAAAAATTCAAGATACATTTTGTAAATGAAAGGGGGAATAAGTTGTAGCCATCATACCAGCAAAAGGGAAATCAATCTAAAATATGCATTTCCAGAGCTCCTAAGTTTTTGGAAATTTAAAGAAGAAAATCTTTTCTTTTGGCTCATCAGTTGAAAATTGCCTTTACGTAACATAAGAAGAGGTGAAAATTTCTGAAGTTCTGATGAATCTGAAGAAACCTGAAAGCCAAAAGGGATAACTCAGGTTCCAAAGTATGTTTTGGCTGTTAACATTTGCCAGTATTCTTGGATAATGTCCAAAGGCCTGCTTCAGATTGTTCTGTGCAATCATAGCCTAGCTTAATTACTATAATTGTGGGTATATTTGGATGACTCCCTTAGTTTTAAGATCCTGCATAGCTTCCTACATCCCTCCTTTTTAATACCTTTTCCCCCAATTTGTGAAATATATGTTTAATACGTGTGAATGCAAAAAGAGTTAATTTCATATTCATAATCTAATTTCCTATCATTCATCATGACAATATTACAGAACATCCTAAATGCCAGCATTAATGATTCCATGTTAACCAATTTCATCTTTGTTCATCACTGAAAGATACATTTTCCCCATAAAATTAAAAAAAAAGATTCTTGGGATGGATAATTAATGCTTCATGGCTTTTGAAATGATTATATACATTGGATCACATTTTTTCCATAGCCTAATAAAAATTTGTATTCCATATTGAGCTCTACTAAAAGTGAATGTGTAGCCAGTTTCAATAGTGGACTTTAATGTCTTCTGAATCTATTCACAATCAGTGAGAAAATAGTCATCCTGTGTCTCAAGTGTATTTAAATCAAGTAGATTTCAATTAGATATATCTGTGTTCTATGTGTATGATATGGAAGGGGGATATCATAGAACAGAGTTGTGGGTTTATTTTGTTTTCTGTTTTAAGTCCTGATTCTGCTTACAGCTTCCTTTGTGACCCTTGGCAAACTTCTTAAGCTCTGTGGAACTGTTTACCTATCTGTAAAATGTGAAAATATATTAGATTATTCCTAAGTGCCCTTCTAACTCTGGCATTCCAAGAAGTTATGATGGGTTAGGACAGCATGATTTTCAGCTTTGTGGAACCCCTGCATTTTACAGAACATTAAAGAGATTCTTGAGAGTGGATATCAGCAAATCAACCTTGAAAGTGAGTAATTTTGCAGCTTCCTGACATACACAGTATAAATCTGCATAGAAGACTACCCAGAATTGGGAGTTTTGCAGTAAGTGAGTTCCAGTTCCAGGTATACTCATGATAAATAATGTTGCTGATAATGAAGAGCTGGAAAAGGAAAACAAGGAGAAGAATCAAAAATAAAATTAGAAGTAAAAGGACAAGTTAGATAAGCAGATAGAGAAATGATAAAGAGCATTTATTATGTGCTTACTCTTACTGTGTTAAGCACTGGGTATATAAACACATGCAAACAAAACTGTCCTTGTTCTCAAGGAGTTTAAATTCTAATGGGGGAAGATAACACAAAAAGGTGAGGTGGGAAAGGATGTAAGGACTGATCAGGGACAAGGCTATGGTGGAGAAGATGAAGTCTGGAGAGTGAAGAGAATGGGAGAAGATATCTTACTTTAACACTTTAAGATATACTAAGAGCTTTCCCTACAATAAATTTGTCAGGAGCCAAACTAATATATGAGATCTCAGGCAAACTACTTACCCTTCTTCAAATTCCAATTCAACAAGCATTTATTAAATATATTCTATGTGTAAGACACTGTACTGGGTCCTGAGGCTATAAGGACAGAAATGAACAGCAGTTCCTTCTCTCAAGGAGTTTATATTTTACATACTTCATTCTATTATGGATGGAGCTTTGGACCTGGAGTCAGGAAGACTCAAGTTAAAATCTGGCTTCAGACATTTACTAGCTTTGTGACCTTGAGCAAGTCACTTAATATCCATTTGCCTCAGTTTCCTGAGCTGCAAAATAGGGCTAAAAATAACACCTAACTTCGATGGTTGCTGTCATGATAAAATAAGTTACTATTTTTAAAGCACTTATCAAACCTTAAAGATACACACACACACACACACACACGCACACACACACACACACACGCATACACACATACACATTACTACACCAATAATGACTACTACAACTACTACACAGAAACAGCACAAATCAAGACATCTTGAAGATCAAGAAAACTCTATAAACTTAGAGGATCAGAAAAGGCTTTACCAGGAGGTGGTATCTAATTTGAGACTTGAAGAAAGAGGAAGATTTCCAAAGGGAGAAGTGAACAGAGGTGTTTATCTAGCTTTTGAGAAAGGCTATTTGTGTTTCTTTATCTCTGAAATGGGACTAATAATACTTGATATAACCAACCCATTTCATAGTGTTAGTAGATTAAATAAAATGATGTTTATGAAAATACTTCAAAAAGCTAAAATCCAACATTCCATATTTTTATTTCTTGAATTAAATTTCTTTCAATAATCTTTCCTTACCATATAGAATAATCTTTCCATCTTAAGGAAAATAAAACACATAACTCATTTGTCAAACTTCCAGCACCATGTGATCCTATAACTTGAGAAAATACATTCTTCTCTCTCTGCAGACTAATTTTTACTAACATATAATCTGGAACTGCAGGATAAACTAAAGGAGGAGATGCTATGTCAGTCCAGCCAAAAGTAACAATTGTATCCTCTTCTTTCTTCTCTCCTCTATTTAAAAAAGTACAGGGTCTGATTCCCCGCTTGATTGAAGCCCTGTGCATGCTCTGTTGCCCTCTATCCTTTCCCTCAAAGCCTCAAGCTCCCCAAAGAACTTTAAGAAGCAATAATGTTGGGACTCTCTGAAAAATAGCAGAAATTTCATGCATGAAGACATTCTCTCACCAGTCTATGGGCATGCACAGTCAAAATTAATTCGCATTCAAGACAGCTCAGAAATAGAATAGTTAGAAATCAAGAAATAGATGAAAGAAACAAATGGATTTGGCTTATTTATTTTCAACATCAAAAGTATGATCAAAACAGATAGGATGACTGGCCAGAGAAACAATTGTGCATTCCACAGCCTCACTTGGCATTTCCCCAGCAGCATGCAGAATACTAAGGGTAAAAAGTAAAGAATCTAAAGTTATCTGACCAGCTCACATTCCATCTTGAGCCCATGACTTCCTGAAAGCCAAATATTCCCATAATCCCCCTAGTATATGCACAAGAAGCCTCCAAACAGATTGTGTTATCTTCAGGAAAATTGCACATGCTTCCTTTATATTTTATACTTTTAGGGAATAGGGTTACCAATTTCTGACACAAATATATGTATATTAAATGTATATAATATATGCATGTATATATGTACCATATGTGAATTGATATATACAAATATACATTTACCTCTCTCTCTGTCTCTATCTCTCTCTTTCTCTCTCACTCCCTCCCTCCCTCCCTATATATACACATACATATATATATATATATACTTCCCCAAATCTCTAAAGAAATATATGTGCATGTTTACGTATATATGTGTGTATGTATATATATTTATATATGTTTGTATTTGCGTATGTTCGTGTGTGTTCACATTTACAATATATGTGTGTACATATACATACATACATACATACATATATGTATATGCTCATATACATATACACTTTCCCAAATTGAAGGAAGCAAGTCACTTTGAGAGACAGGAGGACCCACCTCACGATCTCCTCCTGCCAACTCCCAAATGATAGGAAAGTTTCACAAAGGAAGGCATAATTCTATGGAACTTCATTTTTATGTTTCTGATTCTGCAGGGGATTCATGAAAATCTGACTAGGTTCTGTTTGTTGACTGCTGCTGCTGCTGCTTCTGCTACTGCAAATACTACTACTTACCTACCTACCTACCTATCTACCTACCTACCTACCATTTCTGTGCCAAACCTTCAATGGAGCCACAATTTCATTTATGTGGCTATTTCATCCAGTGATACACATTGAATTCCCTCTATTACTAGTAATCCCATGACAGTCTTATCTATATCCTCACACAAAACCTCAATGTGCTTGGTATTTTAAAATACTTATTAATTGTTTCTATATTTTGAGTTCTGAGCTATCTCCCTCCCTTCCAACCCTGCATTAAAGAAGGCCAATATTTGACACAGATAGACATGTGAAAACATACAATACATTCTTGCATAAATTAGTTTTTTTTCTCTGAAGGTAGATAGCATTTTCCTTCATAAGTCCTTTGTAGGTGATTAAAATTTTTGTATTACTCAGAATGGCTTAGTCATTCACACTCTTTGCTGTTATGTATACAATGTCTTCTTGTCCCTTCTCATTCCATTCTTCATTATTTCATGCAAGTCTTTCCATGTCTTTTCTTTTAAATCAACCTGCTCTTACAGCACAATAGTAGTCCATAACAATCATATACCACACAAAGAGTGCTGCTACAAATATGTTAGAACATATAGGTTCTTTTCCATTTTCCTTGATCACCTGAGAAAACAGACCTACTAGTGGTATTTCATGGTCAAAAGGCATATACAGTTTCATAACTCTTGGAGAACAATTGTTCTCCAAAATGGTTAGATTAATTCTCAGTTCCACCAAGAGTGTATTCATGTCCCAATTTTTCCACATCCTCTCCAAAATTTGTCGTTTTCCCTCACTATCATTTTAGCCAATCTGATAGATGTGAGATGGTTCTACAAAGTTGTTTTTTACTTGCATTTCTCTAACATAAAATGATTTTATGCATTTTAATGTGATTGTATATAGCTTTGATTTTTTCTTCCAAAAAATTGTTTATAATAGCTTCAGACTATTTATCAATTGGGGAATGATTCATATTCTTATAAATTTGACATTCTATATGTTTGAGATATGAGGTCATTATTTGAAAAGCCATCTATAAAAATTTCCTCAATTTCCTGTTTTCCTTCGCATCTTGGCTACATTTGTTTAATTTGTGCAAAACTTTTTTTTACATTGATGTGATCAAAATTATCCATTTTACATCTCACAGTGTTCTCTGTCACTTGTTTATACATAAGTTCTTTTCTTATCCATAAATCTGATAGGTAATATATTCATATTCTGCAGGTTTACTTATGAAATTTACTCTTAGTGCCTTGTATTTGCTGTAACAATGATCTACCTGGTGTAAGTTCTACTACCTAATATTTGTCTCTGGCATCCATGGGTTCCCTGACTCCTTATTGCCAACTTTATTTTGGACGCCAGATTGAATTTGTGAGGTTCTCTGATCCAGGCATTATGCAATAGTGAAAACAACATTGGACTTGGAATCAAAAGCTGATCCACCACTAGAGTAGAGGGAGTAGAGGTTTATGCCATGGTTTCAAATTTAAATTGCTGTGAATTTGAACGGTATCAGATTTGGGCTCTCTGTTCACAAGTCAATGATAAAATTTGGAATCCCTCTGAAATAGCAAAATGAAGGTTTTGCCATAGCTTTCAATAATATTTAAAATAAAGTAGCTAGCAGATAACAGGTTGGGGTGAGCTCCTTTCCCATACCAACGTATTCAATCCCTCCCCACATCATGCTGATATCCTATGATCTCTGTCCTTTTAATACAAGGTGTTGGTCAACCTTACCTACTGACCACAGTTCCCTCTATGCCAATTTTTTTTTCTAGTGTGTGATACTTTTCCTAGTTACAAAAAGCCCTAGATACAACTCTGATTGCGGTGCTGTCATAAATTTGAAAGATATTGCTGATATGGTATTGTGATGAAAATCTTTCCAGAACTATGTGTAGGAAAACAAAAAGTTCTTTAGACCTGATAGGAATTACACAGTTGTATAATGGATCTCATCAAGTTTGATCATTTAAATCTCCATTAATTTTTCAAGTCTTTCTTTAAAATCACCTTTATAATTTATTTATCCAGTCCTTGGCCAGAAAGATATCTGAAAAATGTCTTCACTGCGGGTATCACAATTTCCAATATCAGATTATTTACCCTGCTGTGTTGCAGATTCTAACAGTTAAGAGCATTCAAAGTACAGCCAAATTCACCTGTCCCCATCTCCAATGGAAACCTGTAGCGCCTGGAAAAAGTTACTTTTTAGTTTTGTTCCTCCTTTCTACAAATGTGAGTGATGATAGGCTTGACTAAAATCTCTTTGGTGAACATAGATTCCAGCTGGATGATTTTAACTAGGCTGATCTGATGTACTGGGAGGATTATAGAATTAAAAAACATAGACAAGGAACATTAAGGGACCTCAGAGACCCTGAAACTAGGACTTCTTATCATGAAATCCCTGGATTTAATTTTTATAACTATTTTTCAGTCAGTAATTAAGCACTTGTTAACTGTTTATCATGTGTCAAGGATTATGCTAAGCACTATTTCAATACAATTGTTCTGTTTTATACCCTAATTTCCTATGCCTATTCTTTCAATAGCCTTTCAAATTCTCTTGTATTTTATTTCATGTCTTAGAACAAAACATTCTTTTGGGAAGGGGTGCATAAGCTTCACTTTAAAAAGGGATCTATGACAAGAAAAAAGGCAAAGGCTCTGATCTGGATCAAGGACCTCATTCAACCAATGAAGAAATCGTGCCTTAGAGAATTAAAATCCTTTGGCCCAGGCTACACAAATGCAGCCATCCAAGTAGATTTAAAATCCAGGTCCTTAGGCATAAGGGTCAATGTCTCTTCCTTCTTCTCAGCTGCTTCTCATGAAAGAAACATGGACAAATAAGAGGAAAGAGTTTTGATTAGGGATGGAAAAATCCAAAGCTTAGACTTAGCCCTATGATCTCAGAAATGGATAAAGAATAGAAGGGCTTGCAAACCGAATGAATACAAATGTCTTTTCACAATTGTGTCTGCATGTGCAAAAGAAAATGGAAAATCTAGAGTATTAAGTAGTAACAATGTCTTAAAAACCCAGATATCTAAATAATAAGACATAAGTTGAGTGGGTATGAAAATTTGTGAAATTTATCTCAGAGAGAGATTGTTATAACATTTAATGAAAAAAGTTTTTAAAAATAAGATTAAATAAATGGAGAAATGAATCAATGTTCATGCCTGGGTTATATCAATATAGTGCCAATATAATGAAAATGGCAAGACTACAAAAAATAACCAATCACTTTAGTGTTCTACTGATCCAAGGAAATATTTTATTGATATACACATAAATTATTTTTATCATGTTGAGCAATAAATAAGTAAATGATTTCAAAAGAAGTAATGGGAAAAATATTGCATAAAGGATATTTGGATTTATGAAATACTAAGTAATACTGTACAGCAATTATTATCAAAACAATTTGCCATTGGTTAAAAATAAAAACATTGTAATGGAATGGTCTAAATTAATGGTATCAAATTAAAATAGAAATAGGGGCTATTACATTGTGTATAATTCTGATAGAGCACATATAGACTTTGAAATCAACATAATAATGTTAATTATATTTTATTAGATTTTAATATATTTTTCTAAATATTCCCCAATTATTCTTTGGTCTGTTTTTGGCCTTACTTTGGAAAGTGTGTGATTTGCAAAGGACCCCCAGGCTACACGTTTGACAGCTCTGTTCTAAATAATCACAATCTAGGAGCAAATAAAACCCACAAGAGATTTGTTAGAACAACACAAACAACAGGGATGAAGTTGAAGTTTCATTATCTTGTAATTTTTTTAAATGAACAATTTTATGTAAAATAGATTTAGATTTTCTCATACTTCATACCACATCAAATTCCAAATGCTTAAAAAAAGATGATATAGAAATGGAAGAGATTAGAAGGTCATAATTTTCACAATTATACCTATGGATGAAATGAATAAGCACAATGGATACATGAGAACATAAAAGAAAAAATGGAAAATTTAAAATGTTTTTAACTGCAAAATTAACAAAGTTAAAAGGGAAAACTAACACCCATAAAAATCTTCACATCAATCTTCTTTGCTAAAAATAATATTAAAAAATTACATTTGATACTTGTACAAAATCATAATTATAGTTCCTCAACAATAAGAGGTAAAAGGATGCAAATGAACACTTTTCAAAAGAAAATATGGAAACTATCAACAACAACATTAAAATGTTTCAATTCACTATTAACAAGATAAATTATAAATTAAAAGCACTCATGATTGTCAAATTTATAACAATGAAAAACATGCTAAAAATGGAAATAATCTATGATGGAGCTATGAAAAGACAGACACACTGATAAAATGATAATCAATTGTTCTGACCCATTCTAGAAAGCTATTTAGAATTTCATGGGAATAGCAATTGAATTGTACATATTCTTTAATTTTTGTATTCAGTAAATTTTTTTCCCAAGTAAGAAAAAGATCCCATGTGAAACAAATTATTTATAGTCATTTGAGAGATAGCAAAAAAAACTGGAACCAAAGTGAATGTTTGTCAGTTGGAGAATGGCTAACAAATCTGTGACAAGTGGGAAAAAAATGGAAAATCATTGATCTATGAGGAATGATTAACATGAAGTATTTAGATGATCACAAGCAAACTTGGATAAGCTTATGTATATTAAAAATAGCAGGAAAAAATATGCAAATGAGTCTAGGACAATAGATTTCAGATTTATTATAATAAATCCATGTTGTTTTGAGATGCCTAATGCTTAAGATATTTTTTTCCTTTTTTTCAGAAAAACTTGTAAGACTGACCTCTCAGTATACTGCAAATGCTAACAACAATTTTAGATGGATTTGATTATGTGCTTATGTCACTGTGTCCTTTAACAATAATCTTTAAAGTGCCAAAATGAATTTTGTTCAAGAAAGTGAAGAAAAATCATAGAATGACTTTTTTCTAGCTCAGTACAAGAGAGACAGATAGACAAACAGACAGACAAAAAGACAGACAGAGAGAGGGAGGTCTGCAGACACTTGGGTGGGAGCTGGTCTGGAGTTCATTGCGAAAGCAGCAGAAGTCTCATGATAGGTGGAGGTGGCAGGAAGCAGTGGCAATGGCACAAGGTGAGAAAAGCAGTCCAAAGCTAGCAATGGTGAGGATCCTGAACAAGTGATCAGAAAGAGATCCCAGGGGACCCTTGTCCTAGCACTGGGTGCAGAAATGGGTGCCATGTAGAGCTTTGTCACACATTACCTCAATCTGGGTCTCAGTTCTAGGGAGGAGAGGGAAGGTCATAGTCCCAAAGATACAGGGGCATTACCTATGTAAGGAACAAGAAACCATATTCTAGAAACCTATCTGTGTGGCCCTGATCCCAAAAGCAGAGTGGGAGCTCAATTCTAACCTCCAGTCTCACATATAATCCTGAAGTAAAATGAAGCAGAGCAGGAGACCAAAACCAAGGGGGATCCAGTAGTTCAATTGCTCTGAACCACAGTTCTTAACCAGTGGGCTAACTTTGACTGGATCCAGCAACAGTTTAGAGAAACTCAAACATGAACAAGTCAATAGAATCTTGGGTCAGGAACTTGCAGAGTGCAAACCAGGAGGAGTAAGAACAGATCTCTTCCTGGATCACACCACTTTGAAAGCAACAAAGTTTTACAGGGCCCCAAACTGAACTGTAAAAGCAAAAGAAATAAATAAAAGACCGAAGCTCAGACCAGACCCTCCCACTCCTCAGAAGTGAGCATAGTTCAACACTAATATAAATTACAGATTCAAGAAATTGACTGGAAAAATGAGCAAAAAACAACAAAATAACCTGACTATAAAAATCTACTAGGGTGTTAGGGAAGATTGAGATATAAACACAGAATGTAGTGACTTGAAAATATTTACAAATAGATCTTCAAATGAATATACAGAAAGGGATATCAATAAGGGAAGAATGAGAGGGAAGATAAAGGAAATTTTAATCAAAATTTTGCTCAAAAGCAAAAGAGACTTAAGGAGTGAACAGAGTAAAAAGTTAAAGATAAGTATAAGAAAATGGGATAGAGATAAATACATACTTACTATTCATAACACAATGTGAAGGAGGTGGGCCTTCCCCCCCAAAAAATAGAATGAGATAGTACAATGGGTTAGAAAATAAAATTCAACAACATATTATTTACAAGAAATGTATTTGAAACATAAAGATACACACAGTTAAAATAAGGGACTGGAGCAGAATCTATTATGCTAGAACTGAAGTAAAAAGAAAGGCAGGGCTAGTAATCATCATCTCATACAAAGGAAAAGTAAAAATAGCCCTAATTGGAAAAGACAATCAGAGAAACTACATTTTGTCAAATGGTGCCAAGGACAATGAAATAATAGCAATACTGAGTATATATGCACTTAATGGCATAGCATTGAAATTCTAGAGGGAAATGTTTATAAGTTAAAAGAGGAAATAGTAAAATACTTATATTGGGAGAAGTAAATTTAGCCCTCTCAGACATAAATCTAACCATATAAGAAAGAAGTAAAAGAGATAAATAGAATTTTGGAAAAGTTAGATATGATAGACTTCTGAGGAATATTGAATGGGAATTAAAAGGAGCATACCTATTTATCAGCTGTGTGTAGCACCTTCACAAAAAATAATCATATATTAAACCATGAAAGCCTCAAAACAAATGCAGAAATACAGAAATATTAAATACCTCTTTCTCTGATCATAATGAAATAAAAATTACATTTAATAAAGGACCTTTGATCCATAGATTAAAAATAAATTTGGAAACTAATAAACATAGTCTGAAAGATTGAGAGGGTTAAATAACAAATTTTAGGAACACTAAATAATTTCATTAAAGATAATGACAACATACCAAAATTTGTTGGATATGTATCCATAAAATATATCTCTAAATGCTTATATGATTAAAAGACAGAAATATATGATCAATTAATTGGGCATGCAACTAAAAAAATACTAGAAAAATTAAATTTAAAATTCTCAATTAAACAACAAAATGGAAATCTTTGAAATCGAAAGAGAGGTTAATAAAATTAAAAGAAAAAAATAACCCATTGAAATAATAAATTAAACTTGGAGCTATTTTTAGGCTGAAAAATGTAAACTAAAACACTGGCTAATTAAATTTTTCAAAAGAAATAGGAAAACCAAACTGTCAGTATCATAAATGAAATGGGTAAATTCACAATGAAGATGAAATAAAAGCAATTGATCAGTAGAAATTTTACTCAACCATATATTAATACAATTGACAACCTCAATGAAATATAGGAACATCTACAAAAATTTAGATTGCCTGTGTTGAGATGAGGAAATATATACTTAATTTAATATTTTATTGTCTCCCAATTACAGGTAAAAAAACAATTTTAACATTCTTTTCTTTTTTTTTTCAAATTTTGAGAGACTGCAGGGGCGGAGCCAAGATGGCGGCTGGTAAGCAGGGACTAGAGTGAGCTCAGTACCCGAGTCCCTCCAAAAACCTATAAAAAATGGCTCTGAACCAATTCTAGAACGGCAGAACCCACAGAACAGCAGAGGGAAGCAGGGCTCCAGCCCAGGACAGCCTGGATGGTCTCTGGGTGAGGTCTATTCCACACGGAGCTAGGAGCTGGGAGCTGGGAGCTGGGAACGGAGTGGAGCAGAGCCTGGCCTCAGCAGCGTGGACCATCCAGACCAGAAGCCAGGCGGAGGGGGCCCTAGCGCCCTGAATATGTGAGCTGCGGCAGTTACCAGACTCCTCGACCCACAAACAACAAAGACTGCGGAGAAGGTTAGTGGGAAAAGCTGCGGGAGTGGAAGGAGTTCGCAGTTCAGCTTCCAGCCCCGGGGGCAGCGGAGGTGGGGCAGCTACAGCTGTTGTTACTTCCAGCTCCAGGCCCACCTGGTGGGAGGGATTAAGTGGCGGATCAGAGCAGGAGTGCACAGCCTGCTGAAGATCTAAGCCCAGTCTGGACTGGGGGTCCTTGGGGAAGGAGGAGTGCGGCTCTGACAGAGCTGGCACCTCCCCCCCAAACGTAGAACATAGAACTCGTTAGTCTACAAGCAGTCATACCCCACTGAAAAACTCAAGGGTCAAGTTAGTTGGTTGGGAATATGGCCAGGCAGCGAAAACGCGCCCAGATTCAGTCTCAGACTTTGGATTCTTTCTTTGGTGACAAAGAAGACCAAAACATACAGCCTAAAGAAGACAACAAAGTCATAGAGCCTACAACAAAAGCCTCCAAGAAAAACATGAACTGGCCCCAGGCCATAGAAGAACTCAAAAAGGATTTGGAAAAGCAAGTTAGAGAAGTAGAGGAAAAATTGGGAAGAGAAATGAGAAGGATGCGAGAAAACCATGAAAAACAAGTCAATGACTTGCTAAAGGAGACCCAAAAAAATACTGAAAAATACACTGAAGAAAACAACACCTTAAAAAACAGACTAACTCAAATGGCAAAAGAGCTCCAAAAAGCCAATGAGGAGAAGAATGCCTTGAAAGGCAGAATTGGCCAAATGGAAAAGGAAGTCCAAAAGACCACTGAAGAAAATACTACTTTAAAAATTAGATTGGACTAACCATGAGCAACTGATATTTCTCCATTTATTTAGATCTGATTTTATTCACGTGAAAAGTGTTTCATAGTTATGTTCATATAGGCCCTGGGTTTGTCTTGGCAAATAGACTCCCAGATATTTTATAGTGCCTTCAGTAACTTTGAATGGAATTTCTCTTTCTATCTCTTGCTGTTGGGCTTTGTCAGTAATGTATAGGAATGCTGAGGATTTATGTGGGTTTATTTTCACAAAAATTTTCACTATTTCACAAAAACTGTTGGGAAAATTGGAAATTGGTAGGGCAAAAACTGGGCATAGACCAATATCTTACACCATATACCAAAATAAAGTCAAAATGGGTTCATGATTTAGGAGTAAAAGTTGATACTCTAAGTAATTTGGGAAAGCAAGGAATAGTTTACTTATCAGATTTGTGGAAAAGTAAAGAATTCATGACCCAACAAGAGATAGAGAGCATTACAAAATGCAAAATGGATAATTTTGATTATGTCAAATTGAAATGTTTTTGTACAAAAAAAGCCAATGCAACAAGAACTAGGAGGGAAGCAGAAAATTGGGAGAAAATCTTTGCAACTAGTATCTCTGATAAAGGCCTCATCTCTAAAATATAGAGGGAACTGAACCAAATATATAGGAATACAAGCCATTCCCCAATTGAGAAGTGGTCAAAGGATATGAACAGGCAGTTTTCAGAGGAAGAAATTAAAGCTATCTACAGGCATATGGAAAAATGCTCTGGATCGCTGCTGATTAGAGAAATGCAAATCAAAACAACTCTTAGATACCACATCTCTCCTGTCAGATTGGCTAAAATAACAAATCAGGAGAATGATAAATGCTGGAAAGGATGTGGGGAAATTGGAACATTGTTGCATTGCTGGTGGAGTTGTGAGCTGATCCAGCCATTTTGGAGGGCAGTTTGGAACTATGCCCAAAGGGCTATAGAAATGTTCATACCCTTTGAGCCAGCAATACCACTTCTAGGGTTGTATCCCAAAGAAATCACGCAAGCGGGAAAAGGACCCATATGTACAAGAATATTTATAGCAGCTCTCTTTGTGGTAGCCAAGAATTGGAAATCAAAGGGATGCCCATCAATTGGGGAATGGCTGAACAAACTGTGGTACATGAAGGTAATGGAATACTATTGTGCCATAAGAAATGGGGATGATGCAGACTTCATAACAACCTGGAAAAACCTACACGACAGAATGCTGAGTGAGCGGAGCAGAGCCAGGAGAATGTTGTGCACAGCCACAGATATATGGATTCCGTGAGGACCAACCCTGACAAACTGCGCTTTTCTCAACAACCTAAGGGGCAAGGACAACTCCAGGGGACTCACGATGGAGAATGCTATCTTCATCGAGACAAAGAACTGCGAAGTTTGAATACAGACTGAGGCACACTACATGCTCGCTTTTTCTGCTTCTCTTATGTTTTTGTTTTTGGGTTTTTTTTTTTTGGTTCTGTTTCTTCTTTCTCATGATTCATTCCATTGGTCAAAATTCTTCTCCACGACTTGACTAGTGCATAAATTAATTCAATGCGAAGTTATACATGACAGTTATATGAGACTTCATGCCGTCTTGGGGAGGGAGGGGGGAGGGAGGGGAGAAAAACTGGAACTCAAAACTATGTAGAATCGCGCGTGGTAATCTAAAAATAAATAAAGAAATTTATTATAAAAAAAAATTAGATTGGAGCAAGTGGAAGCTAGTGACTTTATGAGAAATCAGGATATTATAAAACAGAACTAAAGGACTGAAAAAATGGAAGACAATGTAAAATATCTCCTTGGAAAAACCACTGACCTAGAAAATAGATCCAGGAGAGATAATTTAAAAATTATTGGACTACCTGAAAGCCATGATCAAAAAAAGAGCCTAGATACCATCTTTCAAGAAATTATCAAGGAGAACTGCCCTGATATTCTAGAGCCACAGGGCAAAATAGAAATTGAAAGAATCCATCGATCACCTCCTCAAATAGATCCCAAAAAGAAATCTCCTAGGAATATTGTTGCCAAATTCCAGAGCTCCCAGATCAAGGAGAAAATATTGCAAGCAGCCAGAAAGAGACAACTTGAGTATTGTGGAAACCCAATCAGAATAACCCAAGATCTGGCAGCCTCTACATTAAGAGATCGAAGGGCTTGGAATGCGATATTCCGGAGGTCAATGGAGCTAGGATTAAAACCTAGAATCACCTACCCAGCAAAACTGAGTATCATGTTCAAAGCAAAATATGGATTTTCAATAAAATAGAGGACTTTCAAGCTTTCTCAGTGAAAAGACCAGAACTGAATAGAAAATTTGAGTTTCAAACATAAGAATCAAGAGAAGCATGAAAAGGTAATCAAGAAACAGAAATTGCAAGGGACTTACTAAAGTTGAACTGTTTTGTTTACATTCCTACATGGAAAGATGATGTGTATGATTCATGAGACCTCAGCATTAGCGCAGTTGAAGGGAATATGCATGTATATATATATATATATATATATATATATATATATATATATATATATATATATATATATATATATGTGTGTGTGTGTGTGTGTGTGTGTGTATGTATATATATGTATATATATATATGTATATATGTGTGTGTATGTATATATATGTATATATGTATGTATATATGTGTGTGTATATATGTATATGTATATATGTTTATATATATATAGGTGAATGTGTATGTATGTATGTATCTATGTGTATATGTATATATGGGTATGTTTGTGTATATGTATGTGTGTGTGTTTTTTATATATATATGTGTGTTTATATGTATGTGTATATATATGTGTATGTATATATATGTGTGTATATATATATGTAAAAGAGAGAGAGCAGACACAGGGTGAGTTGAAGATGAAGGGAAGATATTTAAAAGAAATAAAATGAAATTAAGGGATGAGAGAGCAACATAGTGAGAGAGGGAGATAGGGAGAGATAGAATGGGGTGGATTATCTTGCATAAAGGTGGCAAGAGGAAGCAGTTCTGCGGGAGAGGGCAGGTGAGGGGGGAATGAGTGAACCTTGCTCTCATCAGATTTGGCCTGAGGGGGAATACCATACATACTCAGTTGGGTATATTACCCCACAGGAAAGAAGAGGGAGGAAGATAAAAAAAAATAAAAGGGGGGGATAATGGAGGGGAGGGCAGATGGGGGTGGAGGTAATCAAAACAAACACTTTGAAAGGGGACAGGGTTAAGGGAGAAAATTCAATAAAGCGGGATGAGTTGGGAAGGAGCAAAATGTAGTTAGCCTTTCACAACATGAGTATTGTGGAAGGGTTATACATAAAGATACATGTGTGGCCTAGGTTGAATTGCTCGATTTCTTAGGGAGGGTGGGTGGGAAGGGAAGAGGAGAGAGAATTTGGAACTCAAAGTTTAAAATCAGATGTTCAAAAACAAAAAAAAGTTTTTGCATGCAACTAAAAAATAAGATACACAGGCAATGGGGCATAGAAATTTATCTTGCCCTACAAGAAAGGAAGGGAAAAGGGGATGAGAGGGGAGGGGAGGTGATAGAGGGGAGGGCTGACTGGGGAACAAGGCAACCAGAATATAAGCCATCTTGGAGTGGGGGGGAGGGTAGAAATGGGGAGAAAATTTGTAATTCAAACTGTTGTGAAAATCAATGCTGAAAACCAAATATGTTAAATAAATAAATTTAAATTTAAAAAAAAAATCCTTTTTGAGCCCTTCCATGGACAAGGACCAATTCATGTTTTTCTTTGAGTTTTTGGCTGTAGGAGTTTTGACTGTGGTCTTCTAAGTGATCTTTGATCTTCCTTGTCACCATAGTAATTTTCTATATTCAGGAACCTTTTCTACTGTTTGCCCATTTTCCAGCATATTTCTTGACTTTTAACTGTATACTAAAGTAGGGCTCTGCTTCTGCAGTGTGTGTGTGTGTGTGTGTGTGTGTGTGTGTGTGTGTGTGTGTGTAGCTGTCTTCAGAGGTAATTATGGGTACCTGTAAATTTTTGGTTCTTTCAAATTGGTATGACCTACTCTCTTGTGCAGTGCACTGTTTGTGAATGACCACAAGTATGCCTTTCCATCCAAGAACAGTGATCAGAGAGGCTGCAAGCTCTCATATGCTAGTGCTTTTCCTCACCTGGGACTGAGACCATGACTCAGACCTAGATCCAAGTATGGGCAATGCCACAGAGTCCTGCTACTGGTCCAGCAAAGGACCATTGTAATCTACTTCCGGCCAGTTGCTTGACCCGCTTACTCTTTGGGGACAGAGGCCATAGTGTTGCCCCAAACCACCAGTGCTGCCACTGATTCAGTTACCCCCAAGGCATACTCCTGGTTTGATAGGAACCAATCTTTACTAGCACAGCCTGCACTCTACTGGACTCCATTCTCACACTGTAGATGAACTTTTCTGCCAACCTTCTAAGTTGACTTGGGCTAGAAAATTCCTTCACTCCATGTTTTTATGAGTTCTGTGGCATTCGAATTTGTTTTGAAGCATTATTTTAAAACATTTAAAGGGGCTTTGGGGAGAGCTCAAGTGAGTTCCTGCCTTTTCTCTGCCATCTTGACTCTGACCACAAAATAGTATATTTCAATAACATTATCTTATAAATATAAATTGATTGAGCCTTAAATGTGCTCCATAAGAAAAAACTTGAGATCCAGATGGACTTATAAATGAATTCTACTATACATTTAAAGAAAATGAATTCCAATACTTACATTAAAAATTTTGGAGAAAAAAACATAAAGAAATCATACCCAATCACTTATATGACAAAAAATTCATTTTAGACTTAATCGGGGGAGTCAAAACAGAAAAGACAATTATTGCCAAGTTTCCACAATGCATAGACATAAAAAAATTTGAAATAACATACTAGCAAAGATATTTTAAAATTGTTTTATTATTTAATATTTTTGGTTTTCAACATTGATTTCCACAAGATTTTGAGTTACAAATTTTCCCCCCATTTCTACCCCCCCACCCCAAGACGGCATGTATTCTGATTGCTCCTTTCCCCAGTCTTCCCTCCCTTCTGTCACCACACTCCCTCCCACTTTATCCCCTTTCCCCTTACTTTTTTATAGGGCAAGATAGATTTCTATACCCCATTGTCTGTATAACCTATTTCCCAGTTGCATGTAAAAACAATTTTTTTGAGCATTTGTTTTTAGAACTTTGAGTTCCAAATTCTCTCCCTTCTTCCCTCTCCACTAACCCTTCCTGAGAAGGCCAGCAATACAACACAGGCCACACATGCATCATTATGCAAAACACTTTCATAATAGTCATGTTGTGAATGACTAACTATATTTCCCTCCATCCTATCCTGTCCCCCTTTATACAAATTTCTCTCTTGACCCTGTCCCTTTTCAAAAGTGTTTGTTTTGATTACTTCCTCCCCTAATCTGCCCTCCCTTCTATCACACCCCCTCTAATTCCCTTCCCCCCTACTTTCCTGTAGGGTAAGATACCCAATTGAGTGTGTATATTATTCCCTCCTTCAGTCAAATCTGATGAGAGCAAGATTCACTCACTTGCTTTCACCTGCCCCTCTTCCCTTCCATAATAATTACTTTTTCTTTCCACTTTTATGTGAGATAATTTACCACATTCTATCTCTCCCTTTATCCTTCTCCTAATATATTCTTCTCTTTCTCCTTAATCTTATTTTTTTTAGATATCATTCCCTCATATTCAACTCATCCTGTGCCTTCTGTCTCTATATATGTATATTCCTTTCAACTATCCTAGTGCTGAGAAAGGTCTCATGAGTCACAAATATCATCTTTATGTGTAGGAACGTAAACAAAATGGTTCAACTTTAGTAAGTTCCTTATGATTTCTCTTTCGTGTTTACCTTTTCATGGTTCTCTTAATTCTTTTATTTAAAAGGCAAATTTTCTATCAGCTCTGGTCTTTTCATCAAGAAAGCTTAAAATTCCTCTGTTTTATTGAAAGTCCATATTTTGCCCTGGAGTATTATACTCAGTTTTGCTGGGTAGGTGATTCTTGATTTTAATTCTAGCTCCTTTTACCTCCAGAATATCATATTCCAAGTCCTTCAATCCCTTAATGTAGAAGCTGCTAGATCTTGTGTTATCCTGATTGTATTTCCACAATACACAAATTGTTTCTTTCTGGCTGCTTGCAGTATTTTCTCCTTGATCTGGGAGCTCTGGAATTTGGTGACGATATTCCTATGCATTTTCTTTTTGGGATCTTTTCAGGAGGTGATCAGTGGATTCTTTCAATTGCTATTTTACCCTCTGATTCTAGAATATCAAGGCAGTTTTCCTTGATAATTTCTTGAAAGATGGTATCTAGGCTCTTTTTTTGATCATGGCTTTCAGGTAATCCAATAATTTTTAAATTATCTCTTCTGGATCTATTCTCTAGTTCAGTGTTTTTTTTTTTCCAATGAGATATTTCACACTGTCTTCCATTTTTTTCATTCTTTTGGTTCTGATGTATAATTTCTTGATTTCTCATAAAGTCACTAGCTTCCACTTGCTCCAACCTAATTTTTAAGGTGTTATTTTCTTCAGTGGTCTTTTGGACCTCCTTTTCCATTTGGCCAATTCTGCCTTTTAAGGTATTCTTCTCCTCATTGGCTTTTTGGAACTCTTTTGCCATTTTAGTTAGTCTATTATTTAAGGTGTTATTTTCTTCAGCATTTTTTCTGTCTCCTTTAGCAAGACGTTGACTCACTTTTCATGATTTTCTTGCATCACTCTCATTTCTCTTCCCAATTTTTCCTCTACTTCTCTAACTTGCTTTTCCAAATCCTTTTTGAGCTCTTCCGTGGCCTGAGAGCAATTCGCATTTTTCTTGGAGGCTTTTGATGTAGGCTCTTTGACTTTTTTGCCTTCTTCTGCCTGTATGTTTTGATCTTCTTTATCACCAAAAAAGATTCTATAGTCTGAGTTGTTTTACACTGCTTGCTCTTCTTTCCAGGCAATTACTTGACTTTTGAGCTTTTTGTCAGGGTATAACTGCTTTCAGAGTGGAGAGTGCTTTGTCTCAAGCTTTGGGGTTCTTGTGCAGCTGCTTTCAGAGATATTTCTATTCTGGGGTGTTATAGTACTCCTTTCCTGGCCTTTTCTATGGTCTGTGAGTGTAAGCACTCCTTTCTGTTGTGCAAGTACCAGGAGGACTCCCTCTCCACAGTCACTGAAAACTCTGCCACACCAGTGCTCCTACTCCCCCAAGAACCCCCAACCAAGACCATGACTCTGATCCAAGCAGGGCAAAGAAAGAGAATCCTTCCTCTGCACCAGCAAAGCAATCCTTGCACTCCTGCTCTGTTGTGCCAATTTATTCTTTGCACTGTGTGGGTCAGGGACTTGTCTCAACAATCCGACTAGCAGCTGTTGTGGGGGTGAAAGACCAACACAAGCCCAACAACAAGAATGCTACCAGCACGCTGCCAAAGCCCAGGTTCTTTTGATCTGCTTTACTAAGGAAAGCAACGTTAAGGGGTTGACAAGCTTACCTTATTTCAGCATACAAATACCATTAGCTTAGTTCAGGGAAAAAAGCCAACACCCTGAACTTCGGAACAAATACGAACAAATACAAATTACAAACATTGACAGACAGACCCAATACAGTTCATAGTTACCAACACCTAGGTTCAGCCCGGGAACTCAAAACAAGGGCTGGCCCAGAGTCACACGCACCACCACTGCTGTGTGTAAGAGCTCCAAAGAATGCAAAGCCAACCACTGTTTTATATCTTTTTCAGGGTCAAGGGTGAGTCACACATGCGACTCACCCACGTGACCTAGAATCATCACAAAGAGACAACTTAAACCCATGTGGTCTAAAAGCCTCTGATGTCCCAAACATGTCACTCAAAATCATGTGTAAGCTAGGCCCTCCCCCGAGGGAAGGAGGTCACCATGACTCACCAATGTAATCAAGGAAACAAAGGCCAAACTCTTCAAGGTCACTTGGTTGAACTGAATGCTAAGAGCCCATTTTGTTTACCAACACAATGTCAGAAGCAGCTGACACTGAAGCTCATGAAGCAGGCACTGGAGCTTCCTGCTGCTGCTGCTGCCCACCACCTCCAGGGCTGTGGCCAGACCTCACACTTCTCTCACCCATATCCAGCATTTTTCCCACTGACTTGCTCAGTTGTCTTTGGCATTTGTGGGTTGAGAAGTCTGGTAACTGCCACAGATCAGTGATTCAGGGCCTTGAGGCCTGCTCTGCTGAGTCTACTCCAGCTGGCCTGCTCTGTCTTGGCATGGCCCAGCTGGGCTGTACTCTGTTCATAGTATGGTGAGATAGACCCTTCCCAGAGATCATCCATACCATCTTGGCCTGGAGACTTGTTTTCCTCTGTTATTTTGTTGGTTCTGTAGCTCTAGAATTTTTCAGAGTCATTTAGAGGTGTTTGGAGGGATTTAGGGGAGAGCTTAAGCAAGTCCCTATTTTCCAGCTGCCATCTTGGCTCTGCCCCCCCACACTAGCAAAGATATTACAAGAATGTGTCAAAAAGATCATACCTTGTGACCAGGTTGGATTTATACCAGGACTAGAAGGCTAGTTCAATATTAGGAAATTTATAGCATGATAGACCCTATCAATAACACCCCAAAAAGTCATCTGATTATTTCAATAGATGGAGAAAATTTTTTTCTTTCAAAATAAAACCATTCCTGTTTGAAAAAAGATGCCAGAAAGTACAGAAATAAATGCACTTTTCTTAAAATGATAAGTAATATCTATTTAATCATTAGCAAGCATTATCTGTAATGGGGATAAATTAGAAGTCATTCCAATATGAATAGCCTTTTAAATAAGGATATCCATTATCACCATAATTATTCAATATTGAACCACAAATACTAGCCAAAGCAATAAGATGAGAAAAATTAGTTGAAGGAATAAGTATAGCACAGTCAATGAAAAAACAGAAATATGACTTTTTACTCATGATAAGGTGATATATTTAGAGAACTCTAGATAGTCAAGTAAAAATAAAATTCATAAATCCATTGAGAACTTTGACAAAGTTGCAGAACATAAATTAACCCACCAAAAATGATCATTTCTACATATTAACAAAAAACCCATGAGGAAGAGCTATAACAAGAAATTTCACTTAAAATTACTATAGAGAGTATAAAATTCTTGGGAGTCTACCAGCCAAGAAAAAGACAGGACTGTATAGATGTATTTATAAAACATTATTCACATGCACACATACACACATATGTGTGTGTATATATATATATATACATATATATATATACATATATATATATACAATTAAATAGAGAAATATTAATTGCTCATGGGTGGGCTGAGCCAATGTGGCAAAAATAGCAATATTACCTCAATTAGTTTACTGATTTTTGTGCCATCCAATTAAACTACAAAAGAATTGCAATATAGAGTTAGTTAACATAGCATAATTTATCCAGAAGAACACAAAATTCAAAATATCAGGGAATCAAATTTTTAAAAAGCAAAGTAAGAAATCTAGAAGCACAAGTTTTAAAATTATACTATAATACCATAATAGTCAAAACAATTTGGTGCTGGAAACAAAACAGAGAGTTTGATCAATGGAACAGATTAGGTAAGATAATATGCAGAGGGAAAATGAGTACAGTAACTGAATGAGAAATTCAAGTATCCAACTAATGGGATAAGAATTCATTGTGTTAAAAATTTCTCAATTTACTGAAAGATATAGAAAACAAAAGATCCCACTATGTTTATTATTATTGATTCTAAATGTACATGCCTCTATATTATTATTTTGACACAGATATTTAAAAAAAAACTCTTCTTCCACAGAATATCAGGCATGTGCTAAGACAAAATATATTTCTGCCACAGTAGCTCATGGAAGGAATGTACCAAATTGTAGTGTCATTGAAGGGAGTATCTTTACTCATGAAAATACAGAGCCTTGAAATATTTTAAAAGTTATAAGCTGAGGGGGGGGCAGAGCCAAGATGGCGGCTGGTAAGCACGGACTAGAGTGAGCTCCGTACCCGAGTCCTTCCAAAAACCTATAAAAATGGCTCTGAACCAATTCTAGAAAGGCAGAAACCACAGAACAGCAGAGGGAAGCAGGGCTCCAGCCCAGGACAGCCTGGATGGTCAATGGGTGAGGTCTATTCCACACGGAGCTGGGAGCTGGGAACGGAGTGGAGCAGAGCCCAGCCTGAGCGGCGTGGACGATCCAGACCAGAAACTGGGCAGAGGGGGCCCTAGCGCCCTGAATATGTGAGCTGCGGCAGTTACCAGACCCCTTGACCCACAAACACCAAAGACTGTGGAGAAGGTTAGTGGGAAAAGCTGCGGGAGTGGAAGGAGTTCACAGTTCAGCTTCCAGCCCCGGGGGCAGCGGAGGTGGGGCAGCTACAGCTGTTGTTACTTCCAGCTCCAGGCCCACCTGGTGGGAGGAATTAAGTGGCGGATCAGAGCAGGAGTGCAACAGCCTGCTGAAGATCTAAGCCCAGTCTGGACTGGGGGTCCTTGGGGAAGGAGGAGTGCGGCTCTGACAGAGCTGGCACCTCCCCCCCAAACGTAGAACATAGAACTCGTTAGTCTACAAGCAGTCATACCCCACTGAAAAACTCAAGGGTCAAGTTAGTTGGTTGGGAATATGGCCAGGCAGCGAAAACGCGCCCAGATTCAGTCTCAGACTTTGGATTCTTTCTTTGGTGACAAAGAAGACCAAAACATACAGCCTAAAGAAGACAACAAAGTCATAGAGCCTACAACAAAAGCCTCCAAGAAAAACATGAACTGGCCCCAGGCCATAGAAGAACTCAAAAAGGATTTGGAAAAGCAAGTTAGAGAAGTAGAGGAAAATTGGGAAGAGAAATGAGAAGGATGCGAGAAAACCATGAAAAACAAGTCAATGACTTGCTAAAGGAGACCCAAAAAAATACTGAAAAATACACTGAAGAAAACAACACCTTAAAAAATAGACTAACTCAAATGGCAAAAGAGCTCCAAAAAGCCAATGAGGAGAAGAATGCCTTGAAAGGCAGAATTAGCCAAATGGAAAAGGAGGTCCAAAAGACCACTGAAGAAAATACTACTTTAAAAATTAGATTGGAGCAAGTGGAAGCTAGTGACTTTATGAGAAATCAGGATATTATAAAACAGAACCAGAGGAATGAAAAAATGGAAGACAATGTGAAATATCTCCTTGGAAAAACCACTGACCTGGAAAATAGATCCAGGAGAGATAATTTAAAAATTATTGGACTCCCTGAAAGCCATGATCAAAAAAAGAGCCTAGATACCATCTTTCAGGAAATTATCAAGGAGAACTGCCCTGATATTCTAGAGCCACAGGGCAAAATAGAAATTGAAAGAATCCACCAATCAGCTCCTTAAAAAGATCCCCCCAAAACCTCCTAGGAATATTGTTGTCAAATTCCAGAGCTCCCAGATCAAGGAGAAAATACTGCAAGCAGCCAGAAAGAAACAATTTGAGTATTGTGGAAATCCAATCAGAATAACCCAAGATCTGGCAGCTTCTACATTAAGAGATCGAAGGGCTTGGAATGCGATATTCCGGAGGTCAATGGAGCTAGGATTAAAACCTAGAATCACCTACCCAGCAAAACTGAGTATCATGTTCCAAGGCAAAATATGGAGTTTCAATAAAATAGAGGACTTTCAAGCTTTCTCAGTGAAAAGACCAGAACTGAATAGAAAATTTGACTTTCAAACACAAGAATCAAGAGAAGCATGAAAAGGTAATCAAGAAACGGAAATCATAAGGGACTTACTAAAGTTGAACTGTTTTGTTTGCATTCCTACATGGAAAGATGATGGGTATGATTCATGAGACCTCAATATTAGGGTAGTTGAAGGGAATATGTATATATATATATGTGTGTATATATATATATATGTTTATGTATATATATAAGTGAATGTGTATGTATGTATATATCTATGTGTATATGTATGTGTGTGTATGTATGTGTATATATATATATGTGTTTATATATATATATATATGTAAAAGAGAGAGAGCAGACACAGGGTGAGTTGAGGATGAAGGGAAGATAGCTAAAAGAAATAAAATGAAATTAAGGGATGAGAGAGCAACATACTGAGAGAGGGAGATAGGGAGAGATAGAATGGGGTGGATTATCTCGCATAGAGGTGGCAAGAGGAAGCATTTCTGTGGGAGGAGGGGAGAGGGCAGGTGAGGGGGGAATGAGTGAACCTTGCTCTCATCAGATTTGGCCTGAGGGGGAATACCATACATACTCAGTTGGGTATCTTACCCCACAGGAAAGAAGAGGGAGGAAGATAAAAAAAAATAAAAGGGGGGTATGATGGAGGGGAGGGCAGATGGGGGTGGAGGTAATCAAAACAAACATTTTGGAAAGGGACAGGGTCAAGGGAGAAAATTCAATAAAGCGGGATGGGTTGGGAAGGAGCAAAATGTAGTTAGCCTTTCACAACATGAGTATTGTGGAAGGGTTATACATAATAATACCTGTGTGGCCTAGGTTGAATTGCTCAACTTCTTAGGGAGGGTGGGTGGGAAGGGAAGAGGGAAGGGAATTTGGAACTCAAAGTTTTAAAATCAGATATTCAAAAACAAAAAAAGTTTTTGTATGCAACTAAAAAATAAGATACACAGGCAATGGGGCATAGAATTTATCTTGCCCTACAAGAAAGGAAGGGAAAGGGGATGAGAGGGGAGGGGGGGTGATAGAGGGGAGGGCTGACTGGGGAACAGGGCAACCAGAATATAAGCCATCTTGGAGTGGGGGGGAGGGTAGAAATGGGGAGAAAATTTGTAATTCAAAATGTTGTGAAAATCAATGCTGAAAACCAAATATGTTAAATAAATAAATTGCATTAAAAAAAAAAAGTTATAAGCTGAGAGTTAAACTACTTAACACTGCTTTCATTCACTTTATTCCAAGCAGTCATTTATATTGTAAGATTGCTTCTATCCAAATCCAGAAACTGTACTCTACAACACAAGACATAGAGTCTATGAACTGGGCAATTAGAAAGGTCATTGTTTGTAACAACAACAAACAGTAGAAATATATGTATATAAACTCACATATAGGCATGCATACCTACATATGTATATATAAATATGTAAATACATATACATGAACATGTACATATACATATGTAGTGTATATGTGTGTCTTAGGAATAAATCATTCATTTTTCCCCTATAACCGTCTCATAGCTATATGAGACTTTTTGTCATTTTCTTTATCTCCTTTTCTGCTTTGGTGCATTGGTGAGGTGGGGGACTATTGATGTAGAAGATTTACTGTCAGACTCAATTGATGTGCAAAATAGTTTTCCTGAATTGCTATCTTCCAGGCCCCTGCCCCCAGCTCAGTCTCTCTCTCTCTCTCTCTCTCTCTCTCTCTCTCTCTCTCTCTCTCTCTCTCTCTCTCTCTCTCTCCTCTTCCCTCTCTCAGCAGTATATCCCAAAATGAAACTGATCTTAAAGTCATTAAAATTTAAAATGATAAAAATTATATACCATTTTTAAAGGAAAGTACCCTATTTTTAAAGGGAGAAGACATAAAAGACAGGGATAGAAAGAGAGATGGATAGATGGATAGATAGATAGATAGATAGACAGACAATAGATACATGTACAAATATGTATATTATATATATATATACAAATGTAGGCTATATATATATACATACATATGTTTATATATATATATATATATATATATATATATATATATATATATATATATATATATATACACACACATATGCACACAGGATGGACTTTTCTTTATTATTACAAAGTTTTACTTAGTGCCGACTATTCATCCAACACTGCTCTATCATGATGAGGTGTTATAAGATTTATAAGAGACATAGTTCTAGGCCTAAATGATAATCTAGGAAATGTACAAGACACAAAAAACACAGATAACAATAACTGTGTTTCAATACACACACTCGTCTGTGACCTCATTGGTGTGAATATTACTTCTAGTACTACAAAGTGAAGCAGCCATTTCTACCAAACATGTGAGCTTCTACATGGTTTTGCATAGGTCTTTCACAGAAGATCCACCCAATATGTTAGGGGCCTTCATTTAATTATTTTTCTATGATTTGGTTGCCTTTGTTATACATGCGTTGGTTGTATGTTGTCCCTTGCTCTCAGTAATGCTTAGCTTCTGATTATGCATTAAGTCAATAATATCTCTTTTGCCACTTTTTGACTACACATCATCATAAAAATATATGGTAGTCTGTCTGCAGCCTAGCATGTGTCTCTCCTTTTATATACAAATCAACAACAACTTATCCCTTAAAGACTATGGTGCTTCTGTATTCATAGCCTCATGATATTGCCAGGAAAACATTTGAGCAAAAAAATGGGTCTTTGAAACAGGTTTGGATTGTCAAAAGCACTGAATAATTTTCTGAATCCAATTCCACACTGTCTCTTCCTCCTATTGAATATTGTGTCCAATTAACTGTCCATCTCCAGAGTCATTATGGATTGTTGTGCTAACTCAAGAGATTGGCAATCCAATTACATGTCAATGTATGGACGATAAGCATTTTTCATCCATTGAGTTTTGACTGCAAAAGAGTCCATTAGACAAAACACTTGTGAATGATCATAGATCTGATTAAGGAAGCCTTCTAATTTTCTAGGGATTGATATAGAGTACCATCCCGAAATCAGAGAATCTGGAGGACTTCACCATCAAGAAGTAATCTGTCTTTAATTACACCCTGCACAAAGCATCCTCCTTGAGATTGCTGAACACCTTTGGAGAATATACAATATATTTTTTTACATATCCTTCAATAACCAAAACCAAATGTTCATTGAGTAAAGTTATTTATGTAGCTAAAAGGCATCAAAGATTCATGTTCTAGCTTACAGATACCTGATAATCTATGTATTGCAGGTCTTAAAAATCCCATGTCAAAACATTACTACAAGGTCACGTACATTTACAATGAACACATAATAAATGCAGTAGGATCTTGTATTTTCTATATCTTTCAGTAAACTGAGCAACATCAAAATGTGGTCTGGTACACAGAATTATTTTTGACAGCTTGCCTTGTCCCTTCTCATATTTCATTCATGATAGCTTCAAAATGGCTGCAGAACAGTAGTGTCAAATTCACATAGAAGCACAGACCACTAAGCTGTGGGCACATGTTACTTAGAAAACTACATATTAACATTATTTATGTTTTAATGTATTTTTATTTATGTTGCTAAATATTTCATGATCACATTATGATAAGTGTTGAGCTGTACCCAGGAGTGTTGTGGGGCATGAGACCCGTGTTTAACACCTCTTTGGTAGATCATTGTCACAAAAGTTTTTAAAATATATAAAAATAAGTTGTATGGATTTTTAGCTATCATTCTCTCAATCATTTCTTTAGGGTGATTCCCATTCTTCCAATCCATTAATGTCTTCATTTCAAGAGGCATCTTTTAAGGCATGCCCTTAGTTCCTTGAAGAATTTATCACCTCCAGTGCAGATTTCCTCAATTTGTACTTGCTTTGGATTAGCTACTTTTCTCAACTTGGTATTTCAAAATACTCTCTCTCTCTCTCTCTCTGTCTATATATATATATATATATATATATATATATATATATATATATATATATATATATGTATATATATATGTATATATATATACACATACATAGATATATAGATAGATAGATATGTGTGTATGTATGTATATATGTAGGTATATATGCATATATATGTATATACACACATACATATACATATATATACGAAATATAACCAAAGTATTCTTTTTTCCTGTTGCATATATTAGAGCAAGTTCCATTACATTAATTATATTAACAGTGTTACTTATATGTGTTTTATTGAAGCAACTTTACGTCTATCTTAATGGCTAATTAATATAATTATACCTGGTTTCTGCCAAAGTCTTATTTTACAAAATACCTAGGAGAACTATATACAAAGGAGATAATTCCAAAATCTGGCTTTCGTAAGCCTCATGTAACAACTCTTTATGCTGAATCCTCTCTTGAATTCAGTTATCACTTCTAGAGTGAATTTTTACATTCTCTTATTTTTTTAATATATATTTATTTATTATTTGTTTTCAACAGATTTTTTTATATTTTTTTAAAAATTTAGGAATGAAAGGCTGAGGTCCAAATGTGATTGCTCTTCACTTGTTAACTACAAAGCAAAGATATCCATTGCAGAATTGTAGAGTTACTTGTCTTCTGTTTATATCATTTTATTCATTACTCTGTCAGAAGAATGAATCACCCCTCTACACATTTTCTCTGATGCCAAGGCAGTTAGGCTGGGTGGTCCATGGATTGAGCTCGAGGTCTGCTGTCATGAAAATCTGAGACAAAATCCAACCTCAGATATTTACTGGCTGTGTGCCTCTGGTAAGGTCACTTAATTTCTAACTACCTCACTTTTTCTCTGTAAAATAAGGCATAATAGTAGCACCTGGCATGGTCATTGTGAAGATAAAATGAGATAATACTTGTGAAGTCTTTATAGTGTCACGTACACAGCAAAGAAAAAGAAGGTTAAAAACTCCTGTTCAATAGGGTTTTCTAAGCAAATGAAAACTTGGAAATAGATATTCTTTACATCTTTCATTCGTTTTGTGAGAATGGACAGGTCAGACATCTTTAAATTGTTACAGGTATCTTTTAGGAGACTCTGAAGTGATTTTGCACTCAATACATTTAGCACAAAGATCATGTACAAAGTGGAGTATCTGGATGACCAAAGCATCCACTGAATATCTCTCTTGATTCTATGTGGGATGATGGTGGTGAATAAACCTGATGAGTGTGTGTTTTCCTGTATTATCCCTTGTCTGATGTTTATTATTAGAGGATTACCAAATGATACTATTTATATTGCTCCATTTTGTATGTAATCTTGAATTATTTTAATGTTTAAATGTGAGACAACTTATTGTAGAAAGAGCCCGTAAGGTGATATATTGCTTTTTAAGGTGCTGTATTGTTCTGTCACTAGAGAAGGAATGGCAAGCCATCTTTATCAAGAAAACACCATGGACAGTATTGATGTAATATAATTCACATGCTTACGAAAATTTGACTGAGACTGAACTACTTCACAACAACAAATTGTTCTAATGAAACAAATCCTTTTTGTAACATAACCAAAAGACATTAAGCACAAAATTGTCTTACATGTATTCCATGTGTATATGTGAGCATGTATCTTATGGATTATCTATAAGATATTTTATTTTTTTACTTCCCATTCCTAAGCCGTATTTTTCTACTTATATTTTTTTCATCATTCCTTAGGTCCATCCTCATGCTGAAGTCCCAGAGTATCAAACTATATGGAGATTTAGTTTGGAGAACTATATCCAGGTGCAATACTTCGCAAAAATTTGACAGCTTCCTCATCCTATGCAACAGATGTTGATGCATTAGCTTCAATTATCATCATTATGGTCATTTGAGGGAAGTTCTGTTTGTCATTAACACTGCAACCCTTTTAACTTCTGGTTTCCATTGGAGAAGAAGGGGACAAGACAAGGACCTGTGCTGAATAAGAAGAAAAAAAAATAAATTATAAAGGTGATTTAGAGGACTTTGGATTTGTGAATCAGGTCAGAGATTGAATTCAAAAGAAGAAATTTGGAGAAATATCAAAAAGATTGAGGATAAATTGAAGAAACAAATTGAAGGAGGAATAAAAAAACACTCCAACTTAAATGGGAAAAAAAATTAAGGAAGAAAGATCTGAAAATAAAAACATGCAAAAAGGAAGAGGTAGTGGGTAAAGTAAATAAGAAGAGGCTAAGATAGAAAACTAAGAAGTAAAATTAGTACAAAAGTAAATTTGAAAGTAATACAAATAAGTGATTAATAAGTGCTGGGAAATGTACTTGGGAAGAACCCTCTAGTCGACATGAAGATAAAGAAAAAAGGAATTCTCATTCAAATTACTAAGATAGGAAGGCAACACTATTAAGATCTGGGTGGGTCAGTTAGGAGGCTGAGTTGAGAACACTTGGACCTAGAGATGGTTCTTCTACAAATTTTCTTAAATTTCTCCAAAATGGTGTCAAATTTCTACTTCCCAAATTCAACCTCTTACTTGTGTCATTAGTCCAAAACTTCCAAATCAATGACTGAATTTTTTTCTGCTTTTTATTTGAATCTAGAAATCTTTTTTCCCTATTCCTTCCAGGACATCCTTCTCCCAGGAGAGCCAAAGGAAAAGTTAAAAGACCCCTAGCTTTGAGTCTTGATAGTTGTGTGACCTTGAACAGTTCATCTCTATGAACTTCATCTTTGTTATTCATAGAATCATATACTTGGATATTTTCTAAAGTTCCTACCAATTTTATACTATTTTGCATTATTCTTATCTCAATATATATCACATCCTCCTAGTGTATATCGAAGTAGAATGTAAGATCCTTAAGACTAGACCTTGTCATTTTACACATTTGTATCTTTAACAGACCAAAATACTTTGAACTTCAATGAGCTCTAATCTAGAGCTGCTGAACTGAATTCATCCTTTATCCTTCTTATATTCAGCATAATGTTTTCTATTCATTTTTATGCTCCTGTAAAACTTCTCTATGTATGTTATTTAAGTTCAAATCAGTTCCAAATGAACACATAATGTTATCTTTTGATTTTCTGCTTTCCAATTTTGTTATTATTTATGGCTACAGTTTCACTATCTCACCTCCAAGTATTTCTTCTATTAAGTTCAAAGTACAGCCACCAAACAGGAAAAATGTGTACACTCTTCCTTACTGCAAACTTATACTCAGACTGACTCTGGGAAGGTCATGATGGTGATAACGGACAAAGACAATATGTAGCAAAGTAACCAAGTGACATGAGAGTGCACCTCTTTGGTAATGAGCTATTCTTAAAATCCATTTCACCAGCTTCAAAGGGAAAATCCCAGAAGGGCCACTATATTGGGGAATATTATTTCTTTAATCCTTCAGATGAACTCTCTAAATAACCCATTTTAATTGGAAGACATTACCCTGAGGAACATTTAAAAGGCATTCAGGAGATTCACACTTAGAGAGCATGCCATTCACTGGGGAAGTTGCAATTAATTCTTTCCCCTCCCAGAGGCACCACTTAATATGCCAGAGAAAGGAAAGGGGACGGGAAGACCAGAAGAAACTGCCCACCTGATCTTTCCCACTAAACTTGTTCCTTCAAATCGTTTCAAGTTCCCTCACTCCAGGCATGCCTCACATTTTAAAAGGAATGCCAGGGTTAATAGATTTTTAAAAGCTGCCTGCTTCAAGTTAGGGGCTATCGTGCAGGTATGTATAATGAGAAAGAAAAAGGCAGCAAGAAATGGACTTGCTGATCGATTTTGTGCCACTGGGGATCCTTACCAACTTATAGTCATTATTTTCTTCTCTATTTACTGACATATCCCTACAGATAGTGCAGCAAAGGGAAACTAGTAAAATTTCTAAGACTTATTTTTTTGTCCTAGAATTATTCAATTTAAGGAATAGAGTTTTCTTGAACAAATTTTTAGAAATATCCAAAAGTAGGTTTGGTTTTTTTTTCTCCTAAAAAAGTAATTTGGCTATTTTTCTCCATAGAGTGACATGTAGTTTTTGTTTTATTTAAAAATCTGATTGTTTTTTTTTCCTAAATCAAATATACTAATCTAAATTAGTTAAATTATTTATATCAAGATTTAGTTGCAATAATTCAAGAAATTAAATTTCAACTCTGCTGATGTCACCTCTAACTAAATATTCTTAAAACCCTATACCTTCCCCCCTCCTAACCTCTTTATTTCTATCATCCTCCCATTCACCTATATATGAAAACTGAGATCATCTTTGACTGTTACTTTTCCATCATTCAAACAATTGCTAGGTGCTGCTGAGTCTAACTACACAATATTTCTCACATCTATTGCCTCTTCTCTCACACAGCCATCATCATAGTTCAGCCCTCTCATCATCTCTTTGGTAGGACACCATAATATATGTCAAGTCTCCAGATTGTAGTCCCTCCTACCAATCCCTACTCCTCTCCAAAATCATTCATAATAAAACTTGCAAAATAGTCTTCCTAATGTGTGCATATTTTAACATGTCACTCCCCTGCTCAAAAAAATAAGAAAACAAACAAAAACCTTCCATGATGTTCTGTTGCCTTTAGGATAAACCACTTAGCCTAGAGTTAACTTACCTGAACACTTCAGGCTAATCAGACCACTAGAAAAGACATTTGGTATAGCAGAATGACTTTTAGACTTGGAGGTCATTTTATACATTAAAAAAGACCATTTAGTGTACCACAGAGAGAGCTAGATTCAGATATTGAAGAGGCATGTGGTAAAATCCTGCCTCTGACAGTACCTGTGGCACTAGAGCAAGTCATTCCAACTTTCTAAACCTGTTTGTTCAATTGAAAAATGGAAATAATATAGGCAATCTTTTCTTGCAACAATGAATTCAATGAATTGAGATAATAATAAAAATAACTTGCATTTTATAGGATTTTAAGGCTTATGTAGCACTTTCCTCACAATTTTTCAAAGTGGGCAGAATGAGTTTTGTGTTCCCAAGTTTACAGATGAGGAAATAGACCCTATGTGGTTAAATAACTTGCTCTTGTTTCCTAACTCCCAGAACAATGTTTTAAGATTACTCTATATGTGGGGGGGAGCCAAGATGGCAACTGGAAAGCAGGGACAAGCATGAGCTCCCCGCCAAGTCCCTCCAAAAACCTATAAAAAATGGCTCTGAACCAATTATAGAACTGCAGAAACCACAAAACAGCAGAGGGAAGCAGGGCTCCAGCCCAGGACAGCCTGGATGATCTCTGGGTGAGGTCTATCCCACATGGAGCTGGGAGCTGGGAGCAGAGCTGAGCAGAGCCCAATGAGCTGCGGGGACTAACCAGTCCAGGAGCCAGGCGGAGCGGACCCTAGTGCCCTGAATCAGTGAGCTTCGGCAGTAACCAGACCTGTCAACCCACAAACACCAAAGACAGCAGAGAAGGTTAGTGGGAAAAGCTATGGGAGTGGAAAGAGTTCGAGGTTCTGCCACCGCCCCCGGGGCAGCAGAGTTGGGGCAGTTACAGCTGCTGTTGCTTCTGGCCCCAGGCCCACCTGGTGGGAGGAATTAAGTGGTGGATCAGAGCAGGAGTGCACAGCCTGCTGAAGATCTAAGCCCAGTCCAGGTTGGGGGTTCTTGGGGAAGGAGGAGTGCTGGTGGGGCAGAGCCAGTGCATCCCCCCAAAACGTGGAACATAGAACTCTTTAGTCTACAAGCAGTCATACCCCACTGAAAAACTCAAGGGTCAAGTTAGTTGGTTGGGAATATGGCCAGGACGTGAAAACACGCCCAGATTCTGTCTCAGACTTTGGATTCTTTCTTTGGTAACAAAGAAGACCAAAACATACAGCCTAAAGAAGACAACAAAGTTATAAAGCCTACAACAAAAGCCTCCAAGAAAAACATGAACTGGTCCCAGGCCATGGAAGAGCTCAAAAAGGATTTGTAAAAGCAAGTTAGAGAAGTAGAGGAAAAATTGGGAAGAGAAATGAGAAGGATGTGAGAAAACCATGAAAAACAAGTCAATGACTTGCTAAAGGAGACCCAAAAAAATACTGAAAAATACACTGAAGAAAACAACACCTTAAAAATAGACTAACTCAAATGGCAAAAGAGCTCCAAAAAGCCAATGAGGAGAAGAATGCCTTGAAAGGCAGAAATAGCCAAATGGAAAAGGAGGTCCAACGGAACACTGAAGAAAATACTACCTTAAAAATTAGATTGGAGCAAGTGGAAGCTAGTGACTTTATGAGAAATCAAGACATTATAAAACAGAACCAAAGGAATGAAAAAATGGAAGACAATGTGAAATATCTCATTGGAAAAACCACTGACCTGGAAAATAGATCCAGGAGAGATAATTTAAAAATTATTGGACTACATGAAAGCCATGATCAGAAAAAGAGCCTAGATATCATCTTTCAAGAAATTATCAAGGAGAACTGCCCTGATATTCTAGAGCCACAGAGCAAAATAGAAATTGAAAGAATCCATCGATCACCTCCTCAAATAGATCCCAAAAAGAAGTCTCCTAGGAATATTGTCACCAAATTCCAGAGCTCCCAGATCAAGGAGAAAATACTTCAAGCAGCCAGAAAGAAACAATTTGAGTATCGTGGAAACATAATCAGAATAATCCAAGATCTGGCAGCTTCTACATTAAGAGATCGAAGGGCTTAGAATACGATATTCCGGAGGTCAATGGAGCTAGGATTAAAACCAAGAATCACCTACCCAGCAAAACTGAGTATCATGTTCCAAGACAAAATACGGATTTTCAATAAAATAGAGGACTTTCAAGCTTTCTCAGTGAAAAGACCAGAGCTGAATAGAAAATTTGACTTTCAAACACAAGAATCAAGAGAAGCATGAAAAGGTAATCAAGAAAAAGAACAAGAAAAAGAAATTGCAAGGGACTTACTAAAGTTGAACTGTTTTGTTTACATTCCTACATGGAAAGATGACGTGTATGATTCATGAGACCTCAGTATTAGGGTAGCTGAAGGCAATATGCATATATATGTTTATGTATATGTATGTGTATATATATATATATATATATAAGTGAATGTGTATGTATGTATGTGTATATATATATATATATATATATATATATATATATATATATATATAGACAGAGAGAGAGAGAGAGAGAGAGAGAGAGAGAGAGAGAGAGAGAGAGAGCAGACACAGGGTGAATTGAAGATGAAGGGAAGATATCCAAAAGAAATAAAATCAAATTAAGGGATGAGAGAGGAATATATTGAGAGAGGGAGATAGGGAGAGATAGAATGGGGTGGATTATCGCACATAAAGGTGGCAAGGGGAAGCAGTTCTGTGGGAGGAGGGGAGAGGGCGGGTGAGGGGGGAATGAGTGAATCTTGCTCTCATCAGATTTGGCCTGAGTAGGGAATACCATACATACTCAATTGGGTATCTTACCCCACAGGAAAGAAGAGGTAAGAAGATAAAAAAGGTGGGGGATGATGGAGGGGAGGGCAGATGGGTGTAATCAAAAACAAACACTTTGGAAAGAGGACAGGGTCAAGGGAGAAAATTCAATAAAGGGGGATGGGTTGGGAAGGAGCAAAATATAATTAGTCTTTCACAACATGAGTATTGTCGAAGGGTTATACATAATGATACACATATGGCCTATGTTGAATTACTTGACTTCTTAGGGAGTGTGGGTGGGAAGGGAAGAGGGGAGAGAATTTGGAACTCAAAGTTTTAAAAACAGATGTTCAAAAGCAAAAAAGAAACGTTTTTGCATGCAACTAGAAAATAAGATACACAGGCAATGGGGCATAGAAATTTATCTTGCCCTACAAGAAAGGAAGGGAAAAGGGGGGATGGGAGGGGAGTGGGGTGACAGAAGGGAGGGCTGACTGGGAAACAGGGCAACCAGAATATACGCCATCTTGGAGTGGGTGGAAGGGTAGAAATGGAGAGAAAATTTGTAATTCAAACTCATGTGAAAATCAATGCTGAAAACTAAATATGTTAAATAAATAAATTTAAAAAAAGAAAAAAAAAGATTATATGAAACAGCCTTAGTAACTTGCAAAAACTTGCTCTTTAAACCTTAAAGGACTATATAAATGTTAGTTATATGCAAAGCATTTATTTTTCTCTTCCCATATGTCACCTTTCCCATGTTATTAATACTGTGGCTTAGAGAAAAATCCTCAATCTATATTTCTTAATTTATAATGAAGAGGACATAAGAGAACCAAACCTCTGCTATCACTTTCACTCAAGCCAGTGCAAATCTTGGTCCCTAAACAAGTCATGAGAAGGATATAGTGACTGCCTTTTGGAAAATGTCAGGTGCTTATTGCTTTATGCAAGAGTACATCTTCAGTTTGGAAAAGTGAGCGAGGACTGTGCAAAGTTTCCAGCCTCACTTTCTCCTCTTGACCATCTGGGTCTAGTGGCAAGATATAGTTTATGATGATTGGAGATGGCCCTGGATGCAGTAGAAGACCTTGACCTTTTTAAGCTAAGGTCTTTAACAGGTCTCAGTTTAGCTGAGGCCATGCCCATTCAGTGTTTAAGGCTAGGTAAGAAATGAGGCAGAGAATGGCCTCCTTACCTAGTCAAAGAAAAAAAAATCAGTCTGGGAAGGGAACATCCTCTTCACTTTTCTTGGAGTTAGAAGTTCTCCCACTGCATCCAGGGCCATCTCTAGCAGTCCTGATTTATATTTTGCCGTTGGCTGTGGAGGAGAAAGTGAGGCTGGTGACTTTGCACAGTCCTCCCTCACTTAAATCCAATTCACTTGCATGTCATGGTATTAACTCCTCGATGTCATGGTCCTCTTCAAGAACAAAGGACAAGTAAAAACTTCTAGGAGTAGCTGCCCCACTTGGCACCCAACTGGAACTGGTCAGTTGGGTAACATAGCTCCTTCCTTCCTTTGTTCCTTTCTTTCTTCCTTCCTTCCTTCTTTCCTTTCTTCCTTCTTTCCTTCTTTCCTTCCTTCCTTCTTTCCTTCCCTGTGTCTTTTCTTTCTTTCTTTTCTTTCTTTCTTTCTTTCTTTCTTTCTTTCTTTCTTTCTTCCTTCTTTCTTTCCTTTCCTTTCCTTCCTTCCTTCCTTCCTTCCTTCCTTCCTCCTTCCTTCCTTCCTTCCTTCTTCCTTCCTTTCTTCCTTCCTTCCTTTCTTTCTTTCTTTCTTTCTTTCTTTCTTTCTTTCTTTCTTTCTTTCTTTCTTTCTTTTTCTCCTTCCCTCTGTTCACATAGGCTATCATACCTTTACCTGCAGATACTCTGCCCAAAGGAATATGATTTTATTGCTGAGATCTTCCAAGATATCTTGGGGTTTACAGGCTAGATTACTTTCTTAAGGACCATGCTTTAAACCCAAATTACTCTGGCTCTCATTGACTGGCCACCAGTAGGTCTCAGGCAAAGCCCCACTCGGTAATTGTGTGGGCCTTGATTGGCTCAGAGTGAATGAAAATAGCAATTGTTTTCCTGTTTTGGCCAGAAACCCTGAGGATCTTCCCTTTCCAGATTTATTATTTTTTTCTTTGACCAGGTAAAGAGGCCATTCTCTGCCTCATTTCTAACCTAGCCTTAATCACTGGATGGGTATTGCCTCAGTCAAACTGAGACCTGTTAAAGATCTTAGCTTAAAAAGGCCAAGATCTCCTACTTCAACCAGGGCCATCTCCAATCACTCTGAACTATATCTTGCCACTAGACCCAGAGGTGCAGAGCAGAAAGTGAGTCTGGAAACTTCTCACAGTCCTCCCTCACTTAAATCTAATTCACTTGCATGTCATAGCATCACCTCCCTGATGTTATCCTCTTCAAGAACAACAAACAATAACAACAACAATCTTGGATTTAGAAGATCTCCTTCATTCTAATAATGCCAAAAATCCCACTGATCTGTTAATCTTGTCACCATCACCGTCACCATCACCATCACCATCACCACCGTCTTCATCATCATCATCATCATCGTCATCATGCTGTTTATATAACACTTTAAGGTTTTAAGGGGCTTTACATATATTGTCTTGTTTGATCCTAGCTACAACTCTCTGAGGTAAGTAATATTATCTCCATTTTGTAGAGAAGGAAGCTGAAGTTGAGAAGTTAAATGACTTATCCAGAGTTACCTAGCTAAATAGTATCTGAGGAAGGATTTTAATTTGGGTCTGCCTGATTCCTCTTAGCTGAGATGAGTTGACTTGATCAGGTAAGGACCCTATCAGCTCTAAAATATTATGATTCCATGATATATTTGAAAATTTCTTGTTCCCTCTAAGCTTTCCCTTCTTTCTGGTTTTACAATCTTTCTCAAGTGTACCACCATCTTCCCAGTCACCCAGGGTCACAGCCTAAAGGTCACACTTGATTCCTTACTCTCTCCTACTGCCGTATTTATTCTGTTGCCAAGTCTTGTGGATTCTGCCTTTGCAATAACTTTCCTAAATACTTCCTAGCCTGTATTCATTCAGACCCAAGTTCACGTTTCACCTCATAAACTTTACTAGCTATGTGACTTTGGATAAATAACAACATTTTTGCCATTTTCAACTATAAAATGGGGATAGTAACAATACTGACTTCACATGGTTGTTATGAGGCTCAAATTAGATAATATTTTCAATTGTCAATAAACATTTATTGGGTTCCTTTTATATACTAGGCACTATGCTAAGCATTGGTGACACAAATACAAAAGAAAGAAAGACAATCTGTGCTTTCGAGGAGCTTACAATCTAATTGGTAAAAATACATACAAAAGGTAGAACAGGAGACAGGGAAATTATTTAACTGGAGAGGGACAAGGGAGAAATCAGAGAACTCCCAAATGGGTGCAACCAGGTTAGAAATGAAGAGATGTCTGATTTGAGCTTCTTACTTAAATGGAGGTTTTAGAGTTCACAGAGAGGGATGCAATGAGATGGCATAACAAGACAAATGAATTCTTTCAGGATGATGAAGTTTTCCCAAGAATGAGCTTCTTGGGGCATGGTGAAGTCAGAGAATTCTCAAGTCTCAAAGAAATGTTGTCAGGTGAGGAATGAGGAGTTCTTACAACAGTGTAAACATTTTAAAATTTTTCTGAAGTTCTTAGCACAATGCTTCGAACATTGTAACTTCTTTATAAGATTATTCCCCTCTCTCTTCTCCTCCCCTTTTCTCCTCTAACACTGCCACAAACCTGATATAGGCCCTCATCAACTGACACATGGATTATTTCAATAACCTGTGGGTTGGTCTCCCCGACTCAAATATCTCCTCCCTCCAGTCTACCCTCCATTCCACCGTTAAATTCTTTTTCCAGAAACACAGATCTGACCAGGTTACTTCCATATTGAGAGAACTCTAGTAGATTCTTATCATTCTCAGGATCAAACGTAAAACCCTCTCCCTTATAAAGTCCTTTCTAACTTTATCCTTTCCTACCCTTCTAGTCTTCTGACATCTTACCCCTCTTCCCCTACTGCACTTTTTGATCTTGTGACACTGGCCTCCCTTGCATTTTTCCTGAAAAATCCTCCGTTTCCTGAGTGTGCATTTTCATGGCTTGTCTCCTTCTTGGAATTCTCTTCTTGCTCCTCACCATTTCCTGATTTCCTTGACTTCCTTCAAGGCCCAGTTAGAATCCTAGCTTCAACAAGAAGCCTTTCCTGACCCTTTTTTCAGGAAGCCCAGTGCCATTTTTGGTGCTGAATAGCTGCAATATATCCCCTATATATCTTGTTTAGTACATAGTTGTTTTCTCATTGCCTCCACCATTAAAATGCAAACTCCTTGAAAGCAAAGAGAGTTTGGGGTTTTAGCTGTTTGTTGTGTTTCATTGTATGACCAATCCTGGGTAGCTAGGTTGTGCAGCGGATATAGTGCTAGGCTTGGAGTCAGGAAGACTCATCTTCCTGAGTTTAAATCTGACCTCAAATATTTTCAAGCTGTGTGACCCTGGGCAAGTCACTTAACTCTCTGTGCCTCAGTTTCCTCATTTGTAAAATGATCTGGAGAAGGACATGGCAAACAATTTGCCAAGAAAATCCCCCCAAAAACTCACAAAGATTCAGACATGAGTGAAAAATAACTGAACACAAAAATGACCAATGCTTCTTCATTTCTTAGCTTCCTTTCAAAATATTCTCCTAAATTTCTCCACCATACCCTAGAAACCTCATCATCCTGGAAGATCACTTGAGACCAGGAACTCACACCTCAGAAATATTCTCTGCCCTAGGGGCCCCTTCCTCTGATTGGAGAGTGAGATAGTAACATATAGTCCGCATCACTCATCTCTTTATTTCCCACCTTCTCATCAGGTTGTAATACTCTGGAGTCCAACATCATTCCCCCACATGGGGATCCCACACCATCACCTTTTGTTTTATTATATGTTGTCTTTCCTAGTAGAATGAAGGATAGCCTCGGGCAGGGATTTTCTATTTTTTTGCTTGTATTTGTATTCCCAAAGCTTAGTACAGCATGTGGTATGTACTTATTAAGTGCTTGTTGAATGACATAATCAGTCCCTAAAATCTCATTCTTTTTTTATTGCTCTGTCTTCTTTAGGACTAGCTACAGTTCTATTTGCCAAATATTTCTGGGTCCTGAAGTTCATCTCCTATGCTATATAGTCCTCTTCAATTTTCATACCAATAGAATAATTTTGTGTAATCATATTTCAACTGATGCCTTTATCTCAAATAAATCTCTTCATTGTTACACGAGGTGATCATTAGTTATGTTAAATCCTGCTCAAGACCCTACTAAACTATAAAGGCTCTCGGTTTGAGTTCAATGATGTATCTACTTTCCTCTTAGGACCTGCTTAGATAAGTATGGTAAGGTTTAACACCAGATTGGTTGTTGAATGCAAGGGATTTTTTTTTCCTTTGATACACAAACTCTTAAAGACTATGTACTAATTTATGGAGGAATTGTATATGTATCTATGATATGCAGAGGGAAAACCAAAACCAATGAAATCACAGATCAGCGAATAAAGACAATGTGTTATCCTGTCATTTTTTCTTATGTTCAGCAGAAAAAAAAATACAGAGGAAGTCTAAAGATAAACATTGTAGTATTAAAAATCCATAAAGAATTATTTTTTATTTGTCTCCTCCCCCACCCCCAATGAATTTTGTTTTGAAATGAGTTGAGTTTCAACAGTTATTTAGAATTTTAGTAAAATTTGATAGCATAAAAACCTTAATATTTTCAAAGGCATGTCTGTACTTATCCCAAACAGCAGGAGGTCTCCATTCCATATTTTCTATGGTTAAGAAACAGTTCACTACTTTGTCTAGTCAATAAATTATTTGTACACTTGGGTATCCAATTCATGTCCACTAGTGAGCAGGCTTTGGCCTGATGCATGTAGTGCATCTATTTCAAGCACTACTCTCAGCTACATGTTAGATAAATTTCCACAGGGGATTTACTTTTCTTTCTTCAAATTCCCATATCCTCCACGTAAAGGAATTGAGTACCCTTATATCCACATCCCTGTACATGATTAGTCTCAGAGATTTCTGATTAACACACATACCTAAATGTAAATGGGTCTTGTAAATTGTGCTGGGCAGAGAATGAAGCCAACTACAGGGAGAGAGAAAAGGATTCGATTTTCCATTGATGGGTCATTTTACCTTAATTGGAAGCACCTCTTTCCAGAAAGGGTTTTCTTATTCATAGCTGCCAATGAGACAAGAAACTCACATAGTGCATCTTTCAACTCCTGGTTTGCACATAGAGAAACCATCATTTATGCATTGCCTACTGTTTGCCAGGGACTCTGCTAAGTGCTTTACAAATAAAATTTCAAATTGAAGTAGGTACTATTATGATCTCCATTTTACAGTTGCAGAATATGTGTCAGAGGCAAATGACTTGCTGAGAGTCAACCATGTGATAAATGTCTAAGATTGTATTTAACTCAGATTTTCTTTTCTCTAGATTTAGTGCTGTATCCACAGTGCTACAAAACCACTCCAGGAAAGGAAGACTTGATCTCAGATTTTTTTTCATTTTCTTTTTTTACCTTTTATTTAGAATTTGATTTTCCTCAGTTACATATAAAAACATTTTTAAGATTCATTTTTAAAACTTTGAGTTCCAAATTTTCTCCCTTCCTTTCTCCTTAACCGCCCTCCTTAAGAAAGCAAGCAATTTGATATTGGTTATACATGAGTGGTCATGCAAAACATATCCATAATAGTTATGTTGTGAAAGAAAACATAGACAAGAAAACCTCAAGAAAAATAAAGAAAAAATTTTAAAAGTATACTTCAATCTGTATTCAGACATCATCACTTCTTTCTCTGGGGTTGGATAGCATTTTTCACTATTCACAGCTGATTATCTTACAATGTTGCTAATACTTTGTACACAATACATTTCATTTTGTATCAGCCCATGCAAGTCTGTTTTTTTTCGAGAGCATCCTGCTCATCATTTCTTGTAGTGCAATGGTATGCCATCATAATCACATACCACAACTTGTTCAGACATTTCCCAGTTGATGGGCATCCCCTCACCTTCTAATTCTTTACCCCCAGAAAAGAGCTACCATAAATATTTTTGTACATATAAGTCTTTTTTTTCTTTTTTTGTTTTTTATCTCTTTTTTGGATACAGATCTAGTAGTGGCATTGCTAGGTCAAAGGATATGCTTGGTTTTCATAACCTTTGGGCATAGTTCTAAATTGCTCTACAGAATGGTTGAATCAGTTCACAACTCCACCAAAAGTGCATTACTGTCTTGTTTTTCCCACAATCCCCTCAAACACTTTTTATTTACCTTTTCTATCCTATTATCCTATTTAATAGGTATGAGGTAGTACCCCAGAATGGCTTTAATTTGCATTTCTCCAATGAATAGTGAGTTAGAGTATTTTTATATGGTTATACATAGCTTTGATTACTTAATCTGAAAACTGATCATATCTTTGGATTATTTCTCAATTGGTGAATGGCTCTTATGTTTATAAATTTGACTTAGTTCTATATGTTTGAGAAATGAGACCTTTATCAGAGAAACTTGCTTTAAATTTTTTTTCAGTTACTACTGCTAACTTTATTTCCCTCCATCCTATTCCCGACCCCATTTATTCTATTCTCTCTCTCCTTTCACCATGTCCATCCTCAAAAGTGTTTTCTTTCTCACTACTGCCTCCCCCAATCTGCCCTCCCTTCTATCACCACCCTTTCACTTATCCCCTTTACATCCTTACTTTCCTGTACTGTAAGTAAGATAGATATCTATATCCAACTGATTGTGTATAGTATTCACTCTTTGAGCCACTTCTGATAAGAGTAAAGTTCACTCACCTTCCCCTTTTTCCCCTCCACTCTAAAAACGTTTTTGCCTCTTTTATGTGAGATAATTTATCCCATTCTATCTCTCCCTTTCTCTTTCTCTTCATACATTCCTCTCTCACCCCTTCATTTTACTTTTTAGATATTATCCTTTCATATTCAACTCACACCTGTGCCCTCTGTCTACACATACTCCTATCTACCCTAAGAATGAGAAAGGTCTTATGAGTCGCAAGTATCATCTTCCCATGTAGGAATATAAACAGTTTAAAATTATTAAGTCCCTTATGATTTTGATTTTCTGTTTACCTTTTTATGATATTTTTTCATTATTTTGGTTATGTTGTATAATTTCTTGATTTCTAATAGAGTCACTAAATTCTACCTGCTCCAATCTAATTTTTAAGGTAGTATTTTCTTCAGTAGTCTTTTGGATCTCCTTTTCCATTTGGCTAATTCTGCCTTTTAAGGCATTCTTATTCTCACTGGCTCTTTTGCCATTTGGGGTAGTCACTTTTTAAGGTGTTACTTTCTTCAGCATTTTTTGGGTCTCCTTTAGCAAGTCATTGACTTGTTTTTCATGATTTTATTGCATTACTCTCATTTCTCTTCCCAATTTTTCCTCTACTTCTCTTACTTGCTTTTCCAAATCCTTTTTGAGCTCTTCTATGGCCTGAGACCAATTCCTTCTTTTACTGGAGGCTTTTGATGTAGTCTCTTTGACTTTGTTGACTTTTTCTGGCTATATGTTTTGATCTTCTTTTTCACCAAAAAAAAGATTCTGTAGTCTGAGTCCTTTATCACTGCTTGTTCATGTTCCCAGTCAACTACTTGGCCCTTGAGCTTTTTGTCAGGGTATGACAGCCTTCAGAGTGGCCTGTGCTTTGTCTAAAGCTTCAGGGGTCTTGCACTGCTGTTTTCAGAGCTACTTCTACACAGCAAACTCTGCCACACCACTGCTCCTCCTCCCCCAAGAACTGACAAGTATGACCCTGCCTCTGCACCAGCAAAGCACTCCCTGCACTCCTGCTCTGATATGCCTCTTGATTCCTCCCACTAGGTGGGCCTGGGGCTGGAAGCACAACAGCTGGAGCTCTGGAAGCAGCCACAGGAGCCTCCTGCTGCTGTAGCCCTCCCACCTCTGCCACCCTGGGGCTGGGGCTGGGGCTGGACTGTGCACTTCTATCACCAAGATCCATCAGCTTTCCCACTGACCTGCCAAGTTGTCTTTGGCATTTGTAGGGTGAGAAGTCTGGTAACTGCTGCAGCTCAGTGATTAATGGCCCTAAGGCCTGCTCTGCCTGATCTATTCTTGGCCCAGTCATTCTTGGTGTGATCCATGCTGGGCTGTGCTCCACTCCCAATACAATATGATAGACACTTCCCAGTGACCATCCAGGCAGTCCTGGGTCAGAGACCTGCTTCTCTCTGTTATTTTGTGGGTTCTGTAGCTCTAGAATTTGTTCAGAGCCATTTTTACAGGTGTTTGGAGGGATTTGGGGGAGAGCTTAAGCTAGTTCTTGTTTTCCAGCTGCCATCTTGGCTCTGCCCCCTCTCCCAGTCTGTTTTTTAATGTGTTATTTTCTTCATATTTTTTGTACCTTCTTGACTAAGCATTCTCTTTCCAATTTTTCCTCTACCTCTCTTACTTGATTTTCAAGATCCTTTTTGAGCTCTTCCATGGCCTGAGAACAATTCATATTTTTTTGGAGGCTTTAGATGTAGGAGGTTTGACATTCTCGTCTACTGAGTGTGTTTTGATCTTCATTGTCACCATAATAACTTTCTATAGTCAGAGTTTTTTCATTGTTTGCTCATTTTACCAGATTGTTAGTTGACTTTTAACTCTTTGGACTCTGCTTCCAAGGTGGAGGACTCACTGTCCCAAGCTTTAGGGATTTTATGCAACTGTGTTCAGAGATACTTCTAGACACTTGTAAGTTTTGAGCTCTTCCAAGATTGAGTGATATAAGGAGAGGTGACTTTTGTTCTGGTCTGTGAGTGACCACAAGCACTCTTTTCTCCCCTGGAACTATGAGGAGGGTCTCCCCTTCACTGCTGCTGCAACCTCTGCTATGCTAGTGTTCCTTCTTGCCCTGGGACTGCTACTCAATGTAACGTTAAGCAGAGTAGGACTTTTGTTTTACTGTTTTCTCTTTTGGAATGCTAAGGCAATCAAGTGCCTTCAATGAGTCTTGCCATTGTTTGAGTCAAGCAGGTAAAGTGGGACCTTTTGTTGTCTTTTGTTTTGGAGTGCTTCTCAAGCACTGAGGTAATTATGTACCTTTGATTAGTCTTGTCTTTCAAATTGAATGGCAAGCAAAGTGGGACTTTTTGCTGTTTTTTGTTTGAGTACTTCTCAGCACAGAGGTAATCAAGTACCTTTGATGAGTCTTGCCTTTGTTTCAGTCAGGAGTCTTTGACTGAATCAAGAATCTTTGATGACCCGCTTAAGAAACAAGAAAGTCCCAGGCCCCATAGTCCACACCCTTTTGCTAAGTAAGTACTAAGCCCCAGGGCCCTGAGAATGGTATACATGATCTGAGGTTGGTGATTTGTTTTGTGGGACACACTTATCAGAAGAGTGTTGGTGTGGAAACTCTGGGTAGCCATCAAGGAGCCCACCCCACCCCCGGCTTTGATAACGCAGATATTGGTGCTTCTATTGCTGGTAACTATTACTATGTACGTGATGTCTTCATCAGACAATAGCCTGTCTGTTGCTCTCTTTATGTTTTCTGTTTGTATTTGCTCTAAAATTCAGGGACCTGACTTTTGCCCCTGAGCTAAGTGAATTATATATATGTATGTTTAATTAAAGTAAGATTGTTAACCCCTTAAAGTTTCTTTCTTTAGAAAAGCAGATCAAAAAACTTGTGCTAGCAGCCCTCCTGTGTCCTCTTGTTGTTGGTCTTTCACCTCCACAGCAGCTGCTGGCAACATTGTTATTATAATCAGGACTACAACGTGGATCTGAGTATGGGCAAAGCAACAAAGTAATGCCCTAGGGCTAGTAAAAAGACCCCTGTCATCTCCTTCTGACCAGTTGTTCAACTCCCTTAGCATCTGTAGGCTAAGAGCTCTGCTTAGCTGCCACTGTTGATTCAGTCACTCTTGAGGTCTGCTCCTGATTTGCTGAGGCCAGAGCTATGCTGGTATGGCCTATGCTATATTTCAATCCACTCCCACCCAGGTATGACAGACCTTTTCTGCTGACCTTCTAAGTTGTCTTTGGCATCAATGCGTTGACGGGTCTTAAAACTACTATTGCTGCCACTGATTCAGTCACACAGAGACCTTCTCTAGGTTTTCTGAGGCCCAGTCTCCACTGAGGCAGCCTTTGTCTGGACTGTGTCTTTTCTCACCCTATTACAAAATACCTTTCCTGCCAACCTTCCAGGTTTTCTTGGACTGGAAATTTGTTTCACTCTGCCTTTTTGGGGGTAGTGCTGCTAGAATTTGTTTAGAATGATTTTTAAAGGTATGTGGAGGGGTTTCAGGGAGAGCTCAGGCAAGTCCTTGTCTTTAAATTCTCTCATGTTGACTCTACCTTTTGATCTCAGATTTTTCAGAAGGGAACGTTGCTCCCATGGAAGTAACATTAAGATTGGATTTTCAAAAGGATCATGACTGAGCACATAATATTTTCTCAAATCTGGACTTCAGAAAAGTTAAAATTTAAGATTCTTTTTTGGATTGAATATGTTCTTAACTGTGTGCCTTATCTCCCCAGACTTCTTACTTTGTAGCAATCATGATGTGAAACTACATAGCATGAAACAATCTGCCTTAGACTTCCATTGTTATTGTTAAGTCATTTCAGTCACGTCTGATGCTTTGTGAACCCTTTGGGGTTTTCTTTGCAATGATACTGGAGTGGTTAGCCATTTCCTTCTCCAGTTCATTTTACAGATGAAAAACTGAGGCAAGCAGGTTTAAGAGAATTATCCAGCTAGGAAGTATCTAAGCCCAGATCTGAACTCTGGAAGATGAATCTTCCTCACTTCAGGCCTACTACTGTGTGTCACCTATCTGCCCTTAAACCTCACAGAGCAGTTTATTTTTTTAAAGTAAATACATTGCATTTGCCCTTTCTTCAATTTCTCTCATTTGTAGCCACTGAAAATCCAAATTTTAAAAGTTTTTTTCTTCCCACAAATTTAAAGAACTGTAGACTCAAACCAATGCTGCCCCCTGAGTTGGAGGGGAGCACTCAAATTAACTGTTGGGTATTTGATAATCTCCTTTCCCCCAGTCTCTTTGCCATGGTTTCTTATCATTCTGTTGCAGTTGCTGAGTGTTGAATGTTTGAAGTAACTTTGAGAAAGGTCAAACATCTGAAGCTGTTTTCAAGCATTATTAATAGCTGAATTTCCTGGTCCCTGGCCTGACACAAAGGTATGCTAAAATGTTGTCTTCTGAAAATATTATGCCTCAGAATAATAGATTCAAATCAGAATCAGATGTTTTGTCCCTACCCAATTATGTCTTTACTGCTGTTTTACTGTCCATATAGTGCAAATTGCTTTTTTTTTTTTCTAAGAGTCTATGCCAGTCTCCTAATCTGAATTGAATCCAGGATGCTTCATCCATGGCCCTAGCCCACTACATTGACAAAATGCCATCCTATAGCTTATACACTGATCTGAGAAATCCTTTTTCACAGGAAATAAGGCTTCCCAATTCACAATTAGAAAAGCTAAATAGAATATTGAAAAGAACAGTGGATGTGGGTTTCAAATTCCAGCTCTACTATTTATTATCAAGATGACCTTGGGCAAGTCATTCATCTTTCAAGGCTGTTTCTTCATTTGTAAGATAAAAAAATGTGGGTTGGATCATCTTTACATCTCTTCCAGCTCTACTAGGATCATAGAAAACAGAATAAAAAGTACCCTCAGAAAATGTGGGGGGGGGTAGTTGACCTCACTAAACATGTTTCAGGGAGCATATTTAATTATCCTATCATGCAGTATAGTTAGCTGTGCTGAAATGTTGCATAAATCTAGACTTGTAAGGGAATTCATAGGCCATCCAGTCTAACCTTCTCAATATGCATATATATATATATATATATATATATATATATATATATATATATAGTGATTTGCCAAAGTTTCACACTGATAGTAACTACCATAGTTATGATTGAACCCAGTTCCTTTGACTCCAGAGATCTTTCCACTGTGCCATTGTGCTGCCCAGAATGCTTAGAGTTGTTTTTATAACTAAGCTTTCTATCTCTTAGAGTGCCTCTCAGTATACTTACCATAAATGAGACAACATATATCAGTTAAATTAAGTTGTTTCCTTATATGTAAAATAAAAGAGTTGGAATCATGATCATAGGATCAAGAGCTAGAAATGAACTCAATAACAATTTATTCTAATATCATTTTAAAAGATTTGGAAAATGAGACTGGGGAATGCCTATATGACTTGCCCCAAAGCATACTCAAATAAATGTAAGGGTAGAAATCCCATAAAGGTAGCTTGAAGTTTGCAGATAGAACATACTTTTTAGCAAAAGCGGAACAATCTACTTCAAAATCTATTGGATATCTACAATTTAATTTAATTATTTAATGTCATTTGTTAGTTACCATGCCCATCACCTTCTGACTCTTAAAATAAAATATGCTCATACCACTCTCAATCCCCATTTATTACCAATTAATTATCAACCACACTCAACCAACAACTAAGAATAAGTTTATTTCTGGGTCTGATTTCCAGCTCAAGCCCACAACCAACAACATGGAAAGCAATCCCTATGGATAAAAAGCCTAGAGAGTGATTTAGCAGGTATCACAACTACTGAAGACTCAGAAAAAAGTCCTTCCTGCTAACAGCCTCGTCACGTTCATGTTATTCACCATCATAAATTTATGATTTTTAACTGATAGTGCCCTTAAAAAGACATATTTCTATTGGCCTTAATATTGAATTCTAAGACTATGAGATATTTCCATCTAATTTGCCACTCAAACCTACTATGTGGTTTCTTTCCTGTTAGAATATGACCTCTTTAAAAGCAGGGTAGCTCTCAAATCACATTGCCCTTGGGTGAAATGCCCCTGTGACAATTTGAATAATCTTGTCAATAATCCCAGGGACAATTATTATCAGCATTTACTATATTTGAGACCAGACATAAACAAAGTAAGATACCTGTGACCTTGGATGTGCTATATACATATCCAATGTTTTCTCTGTATTCATTTGTGTAAGTCTCCAAGATAAGAGATAGAGGACCTGGATGCTGTGGTATGTCCCATGATTCCTAATACAATATTCTCAACACACTAGATATTTAATTAAAGCTTATTGACTTAAGATTGTCATGAGTTCGTCAAAAACAAGTCATTATACACTTTGGAATTTGAAATTGGCAAATGTGAGTTTAAATCCTGGCTCTGTTATTGTTTACTTTTGTGATCTTTGGAAAATAATTTAAATCCTATGTGACTCAATTTCCTCACTTTTAAAAAGGACAGGTTAAATTTGATGTTTGCTAAGGTCCTTTTCAATTCCAGATGCTACACTCCCATGAAAAAGTTGAAGAGAGGTATCATGCTCTATCCCAACACTTCCCCTGCCCAAGATGCTTGCTCCAAGTTTGTGCAAGTAATCTTCTAATTCCATGATTTCTCATCTGCCCTAAATGTCCTCTAGGCATATTAAAGATTGCTACCTTTTTTACTAGAAGCAACATGACTTAACCAGGTGATATTACCTTTCTTAGTACAGTCAAAGTTCACAAAACGTTTTTTGTCTGTAATGCCACATTCTTATCTCAGTTAATTCAAACTTCATTAAAACCACTGGATTTTTATTTATACAAATTTCTCTCTTATCAACCTTGACTTCATTAGATGATTTTTTTAACCATTTACCTTTGTAAATTTCACTGTAGGGTATCAAATTATTTTATACTATATTCAGTTCATAGAAACAAACAAAATGGAAAATTAAGGCCAAATTCTCAATAATGACTTCTTCAGAAAACTGTTCTAAGTTTCACTCACATAGTACAGTTACAAGATAAAACATTTTAAAACGCTTTTCCCTCTTTATTATTCAATAGTATTGTGGGTAGAGTTATAACTGAGGAAATAGATTCCTTAGCTATGTGATTTGTTAGTAAGAAAGCATAATAAACCAGATCAAAGGCCTCTAAGCAGGCACAAAAACTCCAAATAGAGATTTTGCACAGATTTATATACATTAAAAAGCAATAAACATGATGCAGAACAAATTTCTTATTGGGAACTTTTTGAGTCAAAAGGGGAATTTGATGAAATCAGGTAATTTGCAGGAAAAAACATGAAGTCTCAAAATGCAGTTTGTTCACAAAATGGAGTCAGTTTAGTTCTAATAATTCCTCCTCTGATCCTGGGCAGGGTGAGGGTTAGCCCCCCTCCTCATAGATTACTATCTATAACCTCAATTAATAATGTTTTATAGGATTATTTTTGGCATTATGCACTAAGAAAAGATCACTGGGGAGGACTCTTGAATAGTTTAGAACAGGGCTGTCCAACATTAGGTTTTTATTGAAACAATCAACAATATATTTTGATTTGCCATTCTAGTGAGAGCTCTGTGATAGCTTGGCTTCATTTACTAAAGCATTTATGTAAATTTCTATGCTTGTAGGCAGGCTCATAAATCACACTGCTGGACGCATGCAGCCAGCGGGCTGCATTTTGGACAGCTGCGTTTAGAACAACAGCTGATATAGAATCTAAAAATAATAATGACGCATAAAAGTGAAGTCCATTTACCTTTGGTGGCTAATATGCCACTTCCCTAAATCAAAGTGTACCAGAAGAAGGATTCCACTAGAGGTCACTTGGTTTAGGTAGTTGCATTTCTGTTATAACCTGTTGGATTATATGAAAGCTTGTCATGATTTCTGGATTGTTTAATGTAGGAACAAGATTGATAGATTATAGCACAAATGCTTCCTTGTGAAGCTGTAATAAGGTCTAAGACTATCTGGTTTTGTAAGACCATTTATGTGAAATAATTTATCTCAAATTTGAGAGAGGAGACAGACTCACTTGTGACCTGGGCAAGTTTCTTAATTTCAAGTGTGAGGTCCCGTGTAGCCTGCTCTAATGCTGTGGCTCCTACAATGGAAATAGGGACCAAAGGATCTCCATCTCCAGCTCATATTCTTTCACAAGATTTTGGATTGTATTCACATCTCTAGTAGCTAGGGTCTCTCTCTTTTTCGACATTTAACCAACAAGCTCCTGAAGTTTTGGTAGTTTTCCTTCCCACGATTTCTATGGTATGATTTAAAACTGAAACTATCCAGGCCAAATAGGCAATCCCACATATCCCAAAACAATTCAGGGAAAAAGAGAAATAAACTTTTCTGTCACAATCAAAGAATGGCTCAGGAACTATTTAGTCCCCTAGGAATTTCTGAAGGGTGATATTTAATTCTCCCAAAGGTTCAATTTTTCTTAAGTTATAAATTTGTGCTGAAGGTTGTATCATACTTGATCCAGCTAGAGCCATTATGGTTAGCCAAAGAAATGCACTGAGGTTTCTTGTTGCTAAGGCCATTAAAGAGGCAGGTTTTAGTATGAATAAAGGGGTCTCCTTTTATAATGTCAGTAAAAGCAACAGTTGACCAGCATATCTTCAAATTTCCTAAATCTATAATATCATTAGGACCTTGCTTCTTTGTGTCACAGAAATGAAAATTTGGAAGGAGAATATCAACTAAAGTGATATCATCCTAAATTTGATGGCATCAAAGGTCTTGTGAAATTTCAAAATGTCTCGTTTGTAATAAAATTGGGTCAGTGATACTGGTCTTGCCTTGTTGTCTTCTATTTTCCTTTCAGGATCATAAATACTACAAGGGGCTAAAGCAAAGACTATAAAAGCCTATTTCAAAGGTATATGCAGAGTCACTGTAATCTGGTGGTTGTGGGAGAATTCCATTTTCAGTAATAGGGAATACTATGCATTGATTAGGGTCACTATGGATATGGATCACAAACCTAGCATCCTTGGAGTCCAGATGCTCTACGATGATACAAAACATGTCCTACATCATCATGAAGTTTCCTAACAGTATTAAGTCTTTTCCAGTCCTCCTGGGAGGAATGGAATTTGGAAAGATCAACTGGTAATAACATGAGAAAGAGCAAGATTTAAAACATATGATGAGTACGATTGTGAAGCATAAAGTTAATGATATTGTTAAAAGGATCTATTTTCCCATAGTTGACAATTTTTCATTCTCTAGATTAACTGGGAAAGGAGAAGCACCAGAAAAGCAAAAAGATTTCTCAATATATTGCTGTTATGTGAAACAGCAAGGAACAGGTTTAAGGTGGGCACAATATATCCAAGAGTCTTTTTCTATGACCTTGATTGCAGTTGTGGTGGTCAGCTATACATGGAATGGAGCATCCCAGGCAGATTGAGTTCTGCTGGTCTGCTGAAAATATTTGATGTAGACCTTACCTCCAGGGTGAAAATCATGTAGTGAAAATCCCAAAGGCCCAGTCTGTACTGCAGCATCTGTGTCATGAATTTCCCTCAGTCTACTTTGTAATTTATATAAATAAGAAAAAACAGAAGCATCTCCTCCAAGTAATTATATGTATACTAGGGAGAAAGGTTTGGGCTTTATAGAAAGATGACCAAAAAGGTTTTCAAAAGGATAAAGATGTAATCTCCCCCCTGCCACCTGCTTCATAGACGAAACAAAGCAAAGGGGAGTACTTCAGACCATTTAAAGTATGTTCCAGAACATAAATTTGCTAGCCCAGGTCTCTAGTTCTTTATTCATATGTTCAACCTGGTCAGAACTCTGGAGGTACTAAGTGACATAAAACTTAGGAAGTACCTCAAGACAAGAATAAATTTGGGAATCATGTCACTGAAATGAGACTCTCTGCCTGAGTCAATGTGAACAGGAGGGTTAAACCAGGGCACAATATCTTTTATAAAATAATTTTAGCCACAAAATTCACTATGTTCTTAGAAATGAGAAATGCCTGGACCTAAAGAGTGAGTTGACCAAGGACAATGAGGAAGACAGACTCTCTAGTGGGCAGATATAGGTAACATATCAAATCAATTTGCAAGTACACATACAGAGGATATAAGTTAGAGGATGACCATGAAAGCAACAACACAGAATGAATGTTGGTTAAACACCTGACAAGTAGGACAAGAATCAGAAATACACACAGCAACAGGGGTAACACCAGGGGTGACTCATACTCTCCAAATCATATAAGAATTCTTTGTGTGCCAAAATGTCACCCCTTATGGACAGGCATATCTGGTGATAGAAATTCTGAGGGAGGAGTGGTTTGCTTTCCACAGGCACCAAGACCCTAGATACTTGCTTGGAGTGGAAAAAAATCCATTTTGCAAGTCCAAGTCATTGTAAGATAGGGAGAAATCAACATTATCAGAGGCAGAAAGATGAAACACATGCACAGAGCCCTCAAAAGCAGCAAGTTTTGCATCAGCATCAACACTATTGTTACATCTTGAAATAGGGTTGGCACCATTAGTGTGGGGAGGACAATGGACAATAACCAGATCTCTAGGATACCATAAGGTAGGTAATAGTTCACTGATGTATTGTGAGTTCACAATGATCATACCAGAAGTCAAGAAATCCCTCTGCAACCATAGCATTCCAGTAGTATGACAACTCCAAAGATATAGCAAGAATCAGTCTAAATGGTTGCACTTTGGTTGTCAGAAGGCAAGCTTGTATAAGCACAATCAATTCAGCAGCTTAAATGCTGAGGTTAGGTGGCAAAGAGGCTGACCTTGTCAGATCACGGCAGCATCTATGTACCAACTGCCATTTATAATGCAAGAAGAACCATCAGTATAGAAAACATGGTAAGAATTCTTTAGGGAGTGTGTCAGAAAGTTCATTGTAGTGTCTCTCAGCCATGGGAACAACAAAGGAATGGAAATGTCACTCTGAGCTAGGAATATCAGGAAGTGCTGTGACCAGGCTGAGAATTAAGTGCTTTGGAGTCACAATAGTTCTGTTTTGCCCAATAAAGCCACTTCATGTCTAGCAAGTCTTTGATCAGAGAAAGCTTAAATGCAATGTCTCAACAAGAGACCCTCAACTTCATGGCAGCAGTACACTACAAATGGGGTCCCTAAAACAAAATAATATGCCTTTTCAACTAAAATGGTGATGGCTACTACTGCTTGTAAGCAGAGCAGAGACAATGAAGTCACTGAATCTGTCTGAGTGGAGTAATAAGCTACAAAGCAAAGAAGGGATCCAAAAGATTGAGTAAGGGCTCTTGAAGCTACATGTACAAAAAGAGAAAAGGACTAACTGCAAGCTGGAAGTCACATCATGGAGTTGATAACAAGGCTTCCTTGAGGTCCAGAAGGGCAATAAGATGTTCTGGTTCAAGGTGCAAAAGTTCTGAAATGTTTTCTTTGGATAGGAAAATTGGAGGTTTAGTGATCTCACCATAAGATGGAATCCACCTGCAGCAATATCTAGCTGCTCCCCAAATACCACATAATAGTTTTTAGGCCATGGAAATTGACAGGTGTTGATGATCTTGTGTGCATTTTAGAGAAATAGAATGAGTGCCAGCAGACAGAATGAAAGTGAGGTACTCCACTTGGGGGAGGCACCCCCAATTTAGAAACCTTATGACCCCTCAGATGGAGTTGGAGAAAAGGATGGTGCCACTAGTAGGAGATCATCAAAGCTAAGTCCTATTACAAGATTTGAGAGAACAATTTAGGGATTCCTACGTACACTTGAGGCAGAAGAGTCCAAGTCCGTTGTGTATTCTTTCAGATGAAGGCAGATACTGACTGTCTAGGTATAAAAAAATGGGGGAAAAAAGCTCAGCAAAGATCTATCACAGAAAAACAGATAATTGAGGAGACAATGGTTGTAGGATTGGGAACTCTTGGGTACCTGGTTAAAACATAAGCATTAACACACACACACATGTTACACAAAGTGATAAATAGGTCTGCGATCAGGAAGGGGCTTGAGTTTCTTAACAGTAAGTATTGGAAGGTTACAAATGGATTTATATAGAACCATAGCACTTTGATCTCTTAGACAGTCAGTAATGGGTATAATATCTTCAATGGCCTAACTGGACAAAGGATATTGAGGAATGGATGGTGGGAACCTCCATTTGTCTTGATGGTGATGGACACAGTGCATTGCAGCAATTCTTCATTTGAGGATGAAATTATCCATAGACAATCAGGCATGTCAAAGAGAAGCCCTAGACTGTCATCAGAGGTATTTGGGGCATTTTGAACCAATACAGGGAACAGAGGGAGTCCTCAGGGAGTTGCAAGGACAGAGATCCATTGGGGTAGAGAAAATAATGGCCCTAAGTTTAAAAAAAATACAATGGCTTATCACATTAACAGAATTGGGCATAAGTAAAAAAAGAATGATCTACTGAGAGAGGTTTAATAGTAACCACATTGGAGAGAATCTAGGGATGCTTTGAGGCTTCTTTGAGATCCCAACAACATTTAGAGATCCAATAAAAGTACAGTCAGAATCTGGTTCCAAGCCAAGATGGCAGAATAAAGACAAAGACTGACCTGAGCTCTCCCTCAAACCCCTCAAATACCTTTTAAAAAATGACTAAACAAATTCTAGAATAGCAGAACCCAAAAAAGGACAGAGTGAAACAACTTTTCAACTGAAGACAACTTCGAAGGTTGGCAGGAAAGGTCTGTTGCACCAGGTTGGGGAGAAAAGCACAATTACTATTTGTGGGCTGAGAGCTCTTGAAGCAGCTGCTGCTGATGATGATTTAGTTACTCCCCAGGCCTGCTGCTGGTTTGCTGGGACTGAGGCTGTGCTGGTGAGGCCTGTGTTGGACTGCCCTCTACTCTCACTTAGGTGTGACAGAACCTTCTTGCTGACTTTGTAAGTTGTCTTTGCCATGTGTGGGCTGAGCGGTCTGGAAACTGCCACTGCTGCTATGATTCGGTTACCCGAGACCTGCTCCAGGTTTGCTGCAGCCCAGTTTGCTTCTGGAGCTCTTAGCCCACAGACAGTAAGGGAGTAGAATAACTTATCAGGAGGAAATTACAAAAGAGTTTTTGCTAGCCCTGAGGCAAGATTGTTGCTTTACCCATACTCAGATATGGGTCACAGTCCTGGGTGGCAGTCCAAAAGAGAAAAAGAGCACTAGCATAGAAGAACTTGCAGCAGCAGTGGAGAGGGGACCCTCCTCACAATTCCAGAGCAGAAAAGGGTGCTTGTCATCACTCAAAGACCACAGCAAAGGCCAGGAGCATAGTAAACACCTCTCCTTAGATCAGACCACCTTGGAAGAATTGTAAACTTACAGGTCACTAGAAGTATCTCTGAAAAGAGCTGCACAAAACCCCTGAAGTGTGGGACAGTGTACCCTCTACCCTGGAAGTGGAGGCCCACTTTGACAAAAAGTCCAGTAATAGTCTGGGAAAATGAGCAAACAACGGGAAAAATAAAACTCTGACTATCAAAAATTATTATGGCAACAAGGAAGATCAAAACACACACTCAGAAGAAGACAAGTCAAAACTCCTACATCCAAAGCCTCCAAGAAAAATACAAATTGGTCTCAGGGCATGGAAGAGCTCAAAAAGGATTTTGAAAACCAAGTAAGAAAGATAGAGGAAAATTGGCAAGAGAAATAAGACTGATGCAAGAAAATCATGAAAAAAGTCAACAGCTTGGTCAAGGAGACACCAAAATATACAGAAGAAAATAACACCTTATAAAACAGACTAGGCCAAATGGTAAAAGAAGTCCAAAAAGCCAATAAGGAGAAAAATGCCTCAACAAGTAGAATTGATCAAATGGAAAAGGAGGTACTAAACGTAACAGAAGAAAATAATTCTTTAAAAACTAGAATGGAGCAAATGGAAGCTAATGGCTTTCCGACAAGTCAGAAAAGTAAAACAGAACCAAAAGAATGAAAAAATAGAAGACAATTTGAAATACCTCATTGGCAAAATATGTAACCTAGAAATAGATCCAGGAGAGAAAATTTAAAAATTATTGGAATACCTGAAAACCATGATCAAAAAAGAGCCTAGGTATCATCTTTCAAGTAATTATCAAGGAAAACTGCCCTGATACTCTAGAACCAGAGGGAAAAATAAAAATCAAAAGAATCAACATATGACTCCTGAAAGAGTCCCCAAAAGGAAGACTTTCAGGTATGTCATAGTCAAATTGCAGAGTTCCCAAGTCAAGGAGAAAATATAGTAAGCAGCCAGAAAGAAATAGTTCAAGAATGGTGGAGCCACAGTCAAGATAACATAAGATTTAGCCACTTCTACATTAAAGGTTCAGAGGGCTTGGCATATGATATTCCAGAGGGCAAAGGAGCTAAGATTAGAACCAAGAATCACCTACCTAGCAAAACTGACTAGTCAGGGGAAAAATGGATATTCGATGAGATAGAGAACTTTCAAGTTTTTTGATGAAAAGACTGGAGCTGAATAGAAAACTTGACTTTCAAATATAAGACTCAAGAAATTCATCAACTGGGGAATGGCTGAACAAGTTGTGGTATGTTATTATGATGGAATACTATTGTACTTTAAGAAACGATGAGCAGGATGCTCTAAGAAAAACCTGGAAAGACTTTCATGGGCTGATGCAAAGTGATGTATACTGTGCACAAAGTAGCAGTAATATTGTAAGATGATCAGCTGTGAATGACTTAGCTATTTTTAGCAATATGACAATCCAAAACAACTCTGAAGGACTTGTGATAAAAAAATGCATTCCATCCCCAGAGAAAGAATTGTTGGTATCTGAATACAGAGTGAAACATACTTTTTTTAAACTTTATTTTTTCTTGAGTTCTTTGTCTATGTTATCCCTCACAACATGACTATTATAGGTATATTTTGCAGGACTACACATGTATAACCTGTATCAAATTACTTCTCAATGAGAGGGGGTTGGGGCAGGAGGAAGCGAGAGTATTTGGAAGTTAAAGTTTTAAAAAAGGAATGTTTTTAGTTTTTGTATGTAACTGGGAAAAATGAAATACTAAATTTAAAAAAAAAAGAATCTGGTGTTCACTTCAAAACTAAATTAGTAGCTCTGGCATCTAGTGAACAATCATAAATAATGTTACCAACTTTAAGAAAGACATGGAGTTCACTCTTCTGGGGAGAGGTAGGGACTGGGATAGTTGGGACCAGGACATCCACCACACCATATTGAAGACTCTCTGGGGGTTCATCCAGTGCCTTCTCTATTTCTGTTCCTCACTTCTTTCCATATTCTCTGGTAATGTTTTTTTTTTAATTTTCTGTGACAATAAAAGCACTAAGACATTCCCCAGTTCCCTGACATATCTTAAATGGGAACTGGAGCTGCTTAGGCAGGGTCCAAGACGTTTAAGGTTTTGGCTTAGGTTTCTCCTCTTTATCTCTCCCTTCAAAAACATAATGAGCAACGCTTTTAAGTCTAGCAACACCTTTTCATGCCATCCAGGACCATTCTTATGAAAATGGTTTTTGCATTTCTGACTCTGATTGACTGTCATATTAAGGATTCCTGGACTGAGTTGTTCTAATCGCACACATTGCTTAGCACTCTTATGTAGGTTGTCAAAAAAAAGTGGTTAGGAGTTTCATTTTTTCCTAGACAATTTCTTAGAACTTCCTTCAATTTTCAGGCAGATAGCATACACACACACACACACACACACACACACACACACACACGCACACACACACACGCACACACACGCACACGCACACACACGCACACACACACACTTCCATGCCCTGATCAAGCCTGATATAGTGGTGAAGGTCTTATAATGACCAATTATGAAAACTCTTAAAGCCAGCAGGTACTCCTGCTACTGGGGCTTGTCTATTTACAGCCTCAAAAGTGGCAACTCTTTCCCCTGGGGAGAGTAAAGTCTCAATTAAATCAGTTACATCTCTCCAGGTGGAATTAGAAGCTCTAAACATGACCAGGAATTTGGGTTATAACAGCCCCAGGAAGGTCATCAAATTTAGAAGCATCTCTCCTCCCTGTGGAGAGATCAGGGGAACTGAAAAGTTGATGATTTCTTGTGGATACCAATATCCTTTCCAAGAGACGAAAAACATTTGCGACATGTCTCTCAGGTTCAAAGGAGGTGAAAACTCCTGTTGCAGTAGGAGGGGAATATGAACAGGAGTAGAGAAAAAAGGAAGAGGGAAAGCCCGTATAGCAGTATGTCTAGCAACATGCTGTAGAGAAGACAAAGTGGCAGAAAGAGTGGTGCTAGATTGAAAAGGCTAATAGGAACATACAAGCCAGGATACAAAGAAATTCCTTTAAGGTATGCTGGGCAGAGTTTATAAAATATGGTGATCCAGCAAAACAAATATTGCTTTGGAAATGAAGATTTTCAACGGCTAGCCTTAATTTCTTCAATTTGCAATAATGAAAAGTGACATATTAGGGGAGCTTCCCCTGGTCCCAGGGTATAATATTTTTTCCAAGGTAGTTCCCTTTGTCACATTATTACTGGACTCCATTGTTTCTTTAATGGAGCTTTCCCAACAATATAGGAGCTTTTCCAGCAGTGTGGAAGTTTATCTTAGCTCAGAACAATTTGAGATCAAGGGGAAGTGTACCCTAAGAGGTAGTCTTCCCCAAAAAGTCATTTGGTGAAAAATTGACTGGAGCACTCTAGGAAGGTTTTTTGTTTTCCTGAAAAGACATCATTGGAGCCAGGATCCCCTTTTGAAATTCTGGCTGGCTTTACTAAAAACTTTTACAACTGAATTTATAATAACTGAGGAAACATATTGTAAGCTATGCAATTTATTAGCAAGGTAAGCACAATAAACTAGATTGAAGGCCTGTAAGCAGGCACAATAAGCAGGCAGAAGGACCCTGAATTCAGATTTTGCACAGAACAAGACTGAGGATTGGGTATATGATTTCTTATTGCAGAATAGATTTGGGCCTTTCTGAGTTGGGAGAGGGTGAGTGGGTAGAATTTCCCCAAATTATATGATTTATAGAAAAATAAAACTGAGGTCTCAAAATGGAATTTGTTCACAAAATGAAATCACCATAGCAGGGAATTGGTAGTCTGCCACTAGATTTACCATGTCTTCTATGGCTTATCAGTTTGTGAAAGACACTGCTCCTCCCAGGTGTCTCTGGGGAAAAGCTTCCTTCAATTTCAGGACACCGCTGGTAAAGCACCACAGAAAAAAATTGCAAAGCAAGAAGATATGCTAAGAATAATGCTTCTGCTAATGTTTACTATTTCCTGTAGTCCTGATAGTAGAGGGAATTCAATGGGACACTAAACTTATCCAAATAATAGAACTGCCGTTCCAATGGGTTCTACTCATAAACTTGTGGTTCTGATGAAGGATTTTTGTAAACCTGGGCTAGGAATCTCTCTGCAAACTTTAAAGGAGACAAGATGCAACAATTGTTACCTTCTGCATCAGATTTGGCATACGAAGGGTCCAATCTTCCATTGAATGTTACCAGGCAAGCAACTGACTAACTGCTAACATGGAATGAGAGAATCAGGCTTTCTAGCACTGGTTTGGAAAAGGGGGTGTTAATGTCTAATATTTGAGAAAAGAAAGCACAAATAAATGCATTTGAAAACAATAAGAGACCATAAATACAGAAACCAAAGCCATTTCAATTTATTCTTACATACAAATAGCTTTTATTGTATGACTCCCCTATTTAAGAACCTTCTTTATTCTAACAAATAGTATCCAGATATCTTAGATTGTGATGTAAGATCTTCCTGATCTGGTGTTTGCCTGTATAGAAGGGGGAAGTGGTGGTAAAACTTACTGCCAACTAATTTTTCTGAAGGGTTGAATAAACTAGTAGAATAGAAGAATGATCTGGATTCAGTTTACCTAGATTAAAAGATTTTGGATAAAATATTTCATGCAGTTCTTCTGGAGAAGATTGAAAGATGTGGATTAGACCATAATATAATTAGTGGTTTCAGCTACGTCTGGGTGGCTGGAACTGAAGGAGTAGTCTTTAATTGTTCAATAGAAATGTTGCAGGAGGTCTCCAGTAGAGTACACCTGGGAAGCTTTGTATGCTCTGTATATGTTTTATTAGTGATATGGAGAATAGGGACATAGATGGCATACTCGTCAAATATGCAGATGGCACAAAACTACAAGAGATAACAGTAAATGATAGGGACAACTAAGAAAAGAAATCTCAGCAGGCCTGAGCATGTGATTGAATTTAATAAGATGAAAAGTTAATTGTTCCATTGGGTCACCCCACTAACTCTCAATCCTTAAGTATGATGATTCATGAGTTGTCAGTGTGGACTGATAAGTAAGCTTTTAGTGATGGGTTTCTCCATTCTTAGTTCATTTGATCCTCGGATAAACAGAAACACTCCTTTTTTGGAGGAAGCATCTTCTAAACATTTACACCTTGGTCGAACTGCTGCAGCTTGTCTTAAACTGGCATCACCTTTGAGACTTCAAAATTATGTTCACGTTACAATGCAAGGTTCGATAGAATTCACGAAAAATTGATTCTTGAATAGAAGTAAAATTAAATCAAGCCTGCCAATCAGCTTCATTTGATCTTACTAAAATATGCTTGTCTGACTGAAATTCTTCTTTTCAAAAGTGTACATTGGCATTTCAACGATACTGAAGCAATTTTTGCAGTTTAAAATCGGTCTTATGACAGATTTGATACTGTCTACTTTTTAATCATTTGTTTAAGAAGTTATGGAATATTTTGAAATATTATTGAGAAAATAAAAGATTAGTATCTCGTAGTACAGATTTTTCATGAGGTCTTTCTGTTAAGGATCAATAGTAAAAATCTATAGGGAAGATGCAATATTTATCTTGTCTGCTTGCTTTGGACACTGCCATTGTGACCAGAACCAAATCTAAGATTATCCTGAGAACAGGTCATCTCTTTGCTTTGGAAGCCATTTTCTGCATTAAGGAAATTGCCCTTCAGCCTGCAATGCATTAAAAGCCCAGTTTATGAAACTGCAAATGGTAACATGATGGACGTAAATCTCACCAACAATGTAATTTGCATCAATTGTTAGTGTTACATTTCTGTCAGACTCTACTAAATTCACTTTGTTTTCCAAAGCAGTAGTAAATAAGCTCTGAGATTGGGAGTAGAGTTATTATCACATCACAGCCTATCAAACAATGTAACTTGCCATTTCTGCCCACATAAATGATGGTAGCATGGAAACAGCCACAGAACAGCTGTGTTCTTTGCATTCACAGGAGAGGCAGGTTGGAGCAATGGAAAGAAGAACAGACTTGCCATTTGATAATTACTTTCAAGCCTTGGCTCTGCCACTTATTATCTGTCATGCCCCCTTTCTGATCCTCTGTTTCTTCATCTTCAAAAATGATAATGATATTAGCACTGTATAACTCAGTCAGCCATTGCAAGAACCAAATGTGATCATTAATTTAACTTTTTTCTGAAGTTTTCTTTTTCTAAAGTTTCTAAAGTTTTTTGTCAATGATGATGATTTTAATATACAAATGGAAAGTAATATACACACTGTACTGATATATATATATACACACATGTATGTGTGTATATATATATATATATATATATATCAGAGAAAGAAGTATACACAAAATGGAGTAATCCAAATTAGAATGCATGATTCATGTTTTAATAATAACAACATATTTATGGAGTACTTTGAGGAGTACAAATACTTCAAAACAATCCTATGAAGGAAATATACATACATCTTCTCACGAGCATGATATAGATTGATAATGAGTTTTAGGCAAACATCTTGCCTAGAATCATAGTAATCCAAAATATTTTCAGTAGTTCACAGTTGGAAATGAAAAAAAACAAAAAAAATAGAAATTAGTTTGTCTGGAGGAAAATTCTGTTGAGCATTATATAGATATGTGCATCTATACCTATATATATATATATACACACACACATACACATATATATATACATATATACACACATACCTATATATATATATATATGTGTGTGTGTGTGTGTGTGTGTGTGTGTATACATACACATGTATATCGATAGCTCTACATCTATACATTGCTATACATGACCATAAAGTATTATACTTCGCATTGACCCTGAGAGCATCACTTGCTTTCCAGTTCTTGAAGGATTCTCATCTGATTTAGGGATTATTCTTTTTCAGTCTAATTCCAGAGAGAATAAGTAGGATAAATTGGTGGAGGTTTAAAAAGAAGCAGTTTTGGCTACACATTTGTCCCAAAGTAGAATATACTGTCTATACAGGTAATAGTTCCCTATCACTGTAGGTGTTCAAAGGTGGAATACCAGCTCAAGGAAATATTTGTGATAGTATTTTGGACTAAATGCTCTCCGTCATTCATTTTGTGTTTAAGACTCAATGACTTCTTTTTTAAAGATCAATAAGAAAACCCTCTTGCTTTTGCTACAGTTAGGATCTAATAGGGAAAATAAAATGTGTATACATGATGAGACATAATATGCTGCATCATAAAAAGTGGTAAATAGGGTGCTTGAATAATTATTTTAAATAATCTAGATATACAATAAATTGACATCTTGTTATTAATTGTGAAAATCAATGTCTTTAAGTCTTAATATGAGCAGTAGCTTGCATCTGTAACCCTTGGGTCAAGTTTTCAACCGACACTAATATTTTTGGGATACTTTGGAACCTTGAATTTCTTTGGCTTATTGCTCTATCCAGGTGATGTAGAACAACTAGCGTTAAACACTTCAACAAGAATAGTTCACAAAGGTAGCCTACCTGTAACAGATCTAAAACTGTATTAGAAAGCAGCAATCATCAAAACTACTTGGTACCATATAAGAAATAGAGTGGTGGATCAGTGGAATAGGCTAGATACACAAGACACAGTAGTCAAAGACTATTGTAATCTACTGTTTGATAAACCCAAAGACTCCAGCTTCTGGGATAAGAACTCAGTATTTGACAAAAAATGCTGGGAAAACTGGAAAACAGTATGGCAGAAACTAGGAATAGATCAACATCTTACACCATATACCAAGATAAGGTCAAAATGTATACATGATGTAGACATAAAGGGTGAAACTTTAAGCAAATTAGGAGAGCAAGGAATAGTTTACCTGTTAGATCTATGAAGAAGGGAAGAACTTGTGGCCAAACAAGAGATATGGAAGATTATGAAATGAAAAATGGATAATTTTGATTATATTAAACTAAAAAGTTTTGCACAAACAAAACCAATGCAACCAAGACTAGAAGGGAAGCAGAAAATTGGGAAACAATTTTTACAACCAGTGTCTCTGATCAAGGCCTAATTTCTAAAATATATAGAAAACTGAGTCAAAGTTATAAGAATACAAGTCATTTCTCAATTGTTAAATGGTCAAGGAATGTGAAGAGGCAGTTTTCAGATGAAGAAATTAAAGCTATCTACAATTATATGAAAAAATGCTCTAAATCACTATTGATTAGAGAAACGCAAATCAAAACAACTCTGAGGTACCACATCATACCTAAGTCTCAGATTGGCTAAAATCACAAAACAGGAAAATGATAAAGGTTGGAGAAGATGTGGGGAAATTGGAACACCAATTTATTGTCGATGGAGTTGTAAAGTGATCCAACCATACTGGAGAACAATCTGAGACTATGCCCTTTGATCCAGCAATACAACTACTAGGTCTGTATGCCCAAAAGATCACAAAAAAATGCAAAAGAACCCATGTGTACAAAAATATTTATAGCAGCTCTTTTTGTGGTGGCAAAGAATTGGAAATTGATAGAATACACCATTGTTGGGGAATGGCTGAACAAGTTGTGGTATATGAATTTAATGGAATACTATTGTTTCATAAGAAATGGTGAGCAGGCTGATTTCAGAGAAACCCGGAAATACCTGCATGAACTGATGCTGTGTGAAGTGAGCTGAACCACGAGAACACTGTACACAGTAACAGCAACATTGTGCAATGACTGACTTTGTTAGACTTAGCTCTTCTGAGCAATACAATTATCTAAGACGACTCCAAAAGACTCATGATAGAAAATGCTATCCACATGCAAAGAAAGAACCATGGAGTCTGAATGCAAATGGAAGCACGCTATTTTCTCTTTTTTGTTGTTTTTTTTCTTTCTCATGGGTTTTCTCTTTCGTTCTGATTCTTCTTTCGCAACATGACTAATGTGGAAATAGGTTTAATATTATCATACACATATAGATTGCTTGCCATCTTGGGTAGAGAGGACTGGAGGAAGAGGGGGAAAATTTAGAACTCAAAATCTTATATAAGTGATTGTTAAAAACTACAAATAACCAAATAACTAGAAATAGATAGATAGATGGATAGATAGATGGATAGATAGATAAATAAAAGAGTAGTTCACTGCTATCTCATAAACACATAGGCATATAAGGCTAAGAACAATTTTACATGCAAGTTAAATGGAAATAGGTAAGAGTTGCATCAGAGTCCACTGAGAGTTATATTTTCTGATGAACAAATGGCACCCTAAAACACTGGAAATTCTCAATAACTTGAAGTCTTTCCCTGGGTAGAGCATCTGGTGTTTGTTCCCCCATATTAGTCCTCTACTTATGTGTCTTTCTAAGCAGTATTTTTACTTCTAAGGACTTTTACTTCCAACATTCTTAGGAGATGTCCCCAGTGAAAGCTGTTTTCCCTAGCTCTAACATAGCTTCTTAGAGCTTTCAGGAAGTGGTAGGAGTTGCATCCTTTGCAATGCCCTGTAATGCCTTTGCTTTCTATTACTCAGTTCAAAGTACTTCTTCTGTTTCTCAAAGTTCAGCAATCCAATTCTGCTTTTGCATTTTATGATTATTGTTTTATTTTCCAGGAGACTAACTTTGTGATCCTCTGTGATCCTTCTTTCTTCATGCCATTTCTCTGTACCCATGGATATGATATTTTCTTCCTTGTTCCTCTAATTTCTTTGTGACATTACTATTTTTATCTGACATGTAGCCATTTGGAGGTTGTCAGCATATGATTTGACATGTTCATCTCTAACTAGTTTATGCCATATTGCTCTCCAGTTTTCCCAGTATTTATGGAAGAACACTGAGTTCTTACCCCAACATCTGGTATCTTTGAATTTACCAAATTGGAATAGCCCCTGGCCTATGCCTAGGCAAACTAAGAAAGTATCATCCATGTAGAAAATGCTAGGGACCTGATTCCAAGAGTCTAACAGACTGGAGCATGAGTGGTAATTCTGTGTTGGTCTAGTCTTTTTTTCACTGGCTGTTTAGCTGAAAGTCTGAGTGTCTTTAAAATGGGTTGACTCTGTATGTGTCAAAGCTTTTATGGCATTTACACATGAAAGAGAAGATGCAGTCAGTTGGAAGATCCAGGGGACTGGGACTCCTTCTCTTCTGTCCGTCTGTGGGATCTCTGTGCCTGTGGGACCTAGAAGCTGTAGAAGTTTGCACAGCCGACTAGTGAGTGAGTAGAGGGGAGGGTACATGCCCCGGCAGTGGCTTCCCTGTGCCCACTGCCATGGCTTTGGAGTTTGTCATCCACAACCATACAGACATCGGCTTCTGCCTGGTGATCTTCATCCTCATTGGGCTTATGTTTGAGATCGCAACTAAGACTACTTTCCTATCTATTTTACCTCAGTATAACATTAGTAAGCCCTTATCAGAAAGCAAGACTGTTCAGAATTGCTATGGACTGAAGAATCTGGTCACAATCTTATTTTATATCTTCATCATTATCATCCTGCATGCCATGGTACAAGCTCAGTTCACTTTAACAGGTCTAATGGACAGGTTTCTGCCCTACAGGTCTATGCGCTTTCAAAGTTCAGAGGCTCCTTCAGCAAGTCTCTGCCATCACAAGTCTCCTCTCCACTCTCAGAGGTCTCCTCTCCACATTCTCTTCTTTTCAACTCTGGCTCACCCCTTCAACCTTGGCTCTCTTAATATCTGCTTTCACAACATTGGCTCTCTACATATACAGTTCTATTCAGCATCTGGTTGGCTAGAGCCCACTTGCACATGTCTGATTGGCCCAGCACAGAGCCATGTAAGACTGAGTCTGGGAAACTAAAAAACATAAACCAAAAAAGAGCAAAAATATCCCACTTTGCTTGCCATTACATTCCACCCCTCCAGGATCCTGGCCTCTAGAGCCTCAACAAGAGATTTTTATGGCCATGGATCCTGGGACAAATAGAGGCATTATACCTTGCAATCCCATCCTCGTTGCCAAATGTAATGCCAATGTGATACCCATATCAACTATTATGAATATGCATATGGATTTCCAGGGTAGCTTTGCAAAATATAATAAACTCTCTTCCTCCAAGACAAAACCAAGATATTTCTTCAAATACCAGAAAGCAAAATTTGTCATGGTAACAAAAAAAATTTGTACACATCACCAATCCAGGGAGCACCAACATGTCAAGTGTTCTTTTGCTTAAGCCTCCCCACAAACAAGTTCCCCCAGGAAAATTCTTCCCTCTGCCCACTCACGCTAGTTTCTCTCCCTCAGCTCTGCCTACCTCTCACTTCCTTCCCTTTTTCCGTTGGGCAAGCTCCTCACACCATGGGCTCCATGTGTCTCAGGCTCCATGTGACTTAGGTTGTATCATAGCTATGAGCCAGGCCAGAACTCAAAGCAGGTCATGTAGGCCTATTAATGCCATTAATGGACAGAAAAGATCTTTCTATTCCATTAACATTACTCTCTCTCTCTCTCTCTCCTTTCTGTCTCTCCCTTTTTTATAATACATTTTCAATAAAACAAAAAAAAATAGGGGCAGCTAGGTGTCACAATGAGTAGCGCACCAGCCCTGGAGTCAGGAGGACCTGAGTTCAAATCCAGTCTCAGACACTTGACACACTTACTAGTTGTGTGACCTTGGCAAGTCATTTAACCCCAATTGCCTTCCCTTTTCCCCTCCAAAAAAATGAACAAAAAATCTTCTTTCTTTATGCTCTTAAGCCAACTCACTTTCTCATATCCTTTGTTTTCTGGGAAACCTAGAATCCTTGATCTTTATAGTTGTCTTTTCTCTGTCTCTTTGCTGTTTTTGTTCACAAATGTTTTTCTTACATTATTGTGCAGTTATTTGATGTCTGATTTTTGTGATTAAGGAAAGCCACTTTCTCACCAGTGCTGTTCAGCTTCAGCTTCTCATAGACCTAATGAATTTCCAGGGAGCATCCACTTAGGACTGTTCCCTATTAACAGATATCCATGTCCTTGGACTGTTGGACCCTGTAGGCAACACATAGAATGGACAATAAGAGGAGAAATGACTGGATTCTAAAATTTATCCTTCTTGACTAGTTATTTGATAGCTCTTTGTAGCTGTCCAGATGTTTTGTTTCCGGTTCCTCATGGGCTGTCCCAACCCACAGAGGTACCACAGTGGATTCAAATGTCACATGCAGAATTTGGCATTGGGACATATGAAACATATTCTTGATTCTTGGATCCTGGGACTGAAGGGATACTTGTTTATTGTTATTCCGTTAGGGAGGTACTATTGGAGGATCAGGTTCCTTTCTTCCTTATATCTCAAGGCAAAAGCAAAGGCAAAGTAGGCTTTAGCAGGCACCCATTCTGGAGGGCAGGCTATGAGACAGATGTAATGCTGATCAACTCCAGTCTTCTACACGCCAAACCACAGACACTTCATTGACAGAGTGATAACATCCCAAATAAAACAACAAACAAAACCTAGTGAAGAGAATCAGGGACATGTTAATCTTAGTCCCAGACCAACTTAGGTTCTTCTCTATAATAAGACTTGGCCTTCTGTTTTTAAAACCTCTTTGATTTCCTCATTTCTTTAGGTGGTCTCATTCAGTCCTGGACCTTTGTTCCCCTCCACCCCACACCAATCCTGTTCCCCCACCTCCCCATCCTGTTTATTTAGCAGTCAGGGGCAAGATGGGCCCCGACTCTCAGGTTTTACTAGTGTTCCTTTTTTCTGCAACTTGTTCTTATCATAATGGATGGGGATAATGGTTATTGAGCGTACCCCATGATACAAACGTTGCTAAGGCCATCGTCTTGATAGTTTTGCCCCCCGAGAGCAAGCCTTCAAGGTTCTGCATGGTGATGAAGTCCTGTGGGGGAAGAAAGGGAGTTAGATTTTAAAGAATCTTAAGAATCCTGAAATCTCTATAGAGATGAAAGGGAGCAACTCTGGGTGCCCAGAATGAATGTCATCTCTTACCCTGCTGCAGGAACTTGCTTTCATCTGGTGTTAAAGACTGGATTGAGTTGTGTTATAAGAAGCTGGGTTAAGATATCTCCATTTTGAGCTGCTTGGACAAGGTCAGTTATTCTGTCCTCAAACTAGTCTCAGAAAAAGGATTTGGGTTTCTATATGGAAGCCCCAAGGCAGTTGGGTCATAGATAAATAGACTTGCATTTGCTAGTCAACAGAGATTAGTTGGAAAGAGATCTTCTATCACTCAGACACCCTCTTCTTCTCTTTCTTGGACCAGGTTATGAACAGGGAAAAGAATAGATCATTGAGCCTATTGATTTCCTTTGAGAACTGGCAGGGCATTGTTGAATGAGATTAGATGTCTCCTCTTCTCTCTGACTCCTCTTCCCTTGGAATTTTCTCAGTGCCACAGAACAGATATATTGGTTTTGGCATTGGCTAGGCAGGCCTTTGTATGTTTGAGAGCTTTCTCAGTTTCTCTCAAATAGCTAGATGGTAACCTAGCTATTTGAGTAGCATATGAGTTCCTGCCTTCTCCAGCTCTTTGTTGTCTAGTTGCCTGCCAATGGAGGCTGTGGCTTCTAGACTCTTCTCCAAGAACAGTGAACTGTTGATTATTTAAGCCAGTTGCTTCTTAAGGCACCACCTAACTCTTCTATCTTTCGTCATACTCATACTTTCTGGTACTCACTTGGTACTGTCGCTGACAGAGCCATACTTACTCCCTTTCAAAAGTTGTCACCTGCCAAAAGTTGTAACTTGAGGTGAACATTAGTCATGCTTCTCACATAGATTTCTCCATGTTTTGTCTTCAGATCCTTTTAGCTTCATGGGGAACATGGTGACAGGTCCCTAGGCAGTTGCAACAGGTTTTCAGGTGTTTGGTGTATCCTAGATGGACTTAAGAAACCAATAGTAAGCAAGAAACAATGGTTCTTTTCATGGTATATGTACATCAGAAGAAGAAAATGACTGCTGTGTAAGGGTTTTGAACTTAGGAGTTCTGGTTCAGTAAAGATATACTATATATGTAGCTGCACTTGTTCACAACCAGTGAACTACCTGGCAAATTCATTTCAGTGGAAGGCCTTGTTAAAAGACTGGTTTGAGTTGTGTTGGAAGGGGCTGGGTTAAGCTATCCTCACTTTATCTTTCTGCCAATCTTTGGGCTTCCTGGGCAGGTCAGTCAGTCTGTCTTAATTCTTGGAAGAAGAGGAGATGACTAATGACACATGAGCCCACTGAACCAAAGTGCTAAGACACCAGTGAAGTTCCTGCTTTCATACTCACCATCCAATTTGGGGCTTGCCTTCTTTACCCTCATTCCCCTGTGGGAATGGAAATGAAAGTCTATTCTACCTCAAACACTACCTTTCTCTCAATGGGGTGGCTTGGCTTTTGTGGAATCAGTGTACTTGGAATTAAAAGGAAGAATAAGGACATGTTAGGGGACCACTGTGGTGTAGAAGATATCTGCCCTATTCCTTGGATCTGGGAGCATGGGGGTTATGGTTTGAGAATATTTCATGTGTATCCCAATATCTGGGTTCCAAGATAAGCATTTGTACATTTGGTCCAGTATACCTGTGTCTTTAGAAGAAGTTTGGACAGATGGCACTGATGGGCAGGGGTCTCTTTAGCTTCAAATGTATTGTTCTAGGGGGAGGTGATAGGTCCAAGTTAAAAGGGGAGTTGCTTCTCAACTCTGGAAGTTCGTTCTTATCTGTTTGCCATATTATCTAACTTAGCACCTGGATCTGAATTGTTCCTGAAACCTGATGTACTCCTTGTCATGTATCATTTCAGACTTTGAAGAACTGTCTTAAAGTATACTTCTGTGCTCTGGCTGTCCATCCTTGAAATTCCTGTAGGACACAACAAAGCTTTAAAGTATGGTTTGAATTTGAGTTGTATTTGTATCCAAAGCTTTCCTGGTAACTCTCTTTCACATTGTCAGCTCAATATAATGGTTCTAGGCAGTGAGAACAGATTTTCGAGCTTGAGCATCTTAGCAAGAGGTTGGTCTGGATTTCTTCCAGTTGTTTAAGTATCCTCTTTCTGCTTTCAGTCTGCTTTTTGGTGGGGTATGAGAAGAGACTATTGGGTAGGCTTGGATCCAGTTGTTAGTTTCCCTTTCCTGACGTACACACACACACACACACACACACACACACACACACACACCTCAGATTCTTGTAACAACAAGTTTTACCTGACAATTGATTTCCCCATATCTTCCTCCGTGTTTGTATATTCTTTCCAATTATACATATCACAATTGTGACGAATAACAAGTTCTAGCCCCTCCCTAAACTAGTGCCTTCATTTTACTCTCCCTTCTTTTCCCTTTCTGAAGGTCCTCAGAACAGAACAAATACCTTCCCAATCCTCTGATTTTTAAAAAAAAAAAACTATCCTCAAAAAATTTTGAATTGCTCTAAATGACCCTTCTTTATTCTTATTTCTTATAATTCTTTATTCTTATATTCTTCTTTATTATGAAAATGTAAGTACATCGCCATACAACTTCTTCCAATTGCTCAATTCAGTTTATATTCCTGGTTCCTCTTGATACCTGTTTGCATTTCAAATTTCCTACTCAGCTTTGATCTTACCATTAGAAATGTTTAAAAGTCCATTATTGGATTAAAGCTCTTCCACCATCCCCATAAGAGAAAACATTTAACGTGTATGTTATTCTTGATTATAAGCCAGTATCTCTTGCATTTTGGAATGTTGCATTTCACCCTCCCCTCTCATCTAATTATAAGTTGTTAGGTTTTACATCATTCTGATTATTTTGTTTATACTTGAACACATTCATTTTGGATACTTACAGTATTTGTTTTATATCAACATTTTGGGTTTTGTTTATGAAATTCCTTGGACTTTCATTTTGAGATTTTTTTTCAGGAATTAATTGGTAGGATCTTTCTATCTCAGCTTTGCCTCTGGTACTGATAAAAGTGGACAATTTTCTTTTATGACTTTTTAAATATTATGTCTGGGATTTTAGATAACATAACTAAAATTCTTTGACTTTATTCTAGATTAGCGTTTTTTAATATCAGTTACATTGCATTTTCTTCTATTTCTAAAGTTTTAAATTTCTTTTCAAATATTTCTTGATGTCTAATTTAACTCATTTATTTCTCTTTGATCTACTTTCATTGCCAGAATGTTACTTGTGTAAGTTTTACCACTTTCTGTTCCAAGATATTTATTCTCCTTCTAATCTTTCCTCCAGATTTTTTATTGCATTTTTATCTCTTGCTTCATTTATTTGACATTTTCATATATTCTTTGAGGAAAATCCAGTTTCTCTCTTTGCCTCTCTGGCTGTATTTAATGGAGTTACTCTTTTTTCTAGACTGGATTTTGGTAGATCTCTGTACCTTACCTATATTTATAAAAAAAACTGTTTGCTATTTTCTTTTGTGTAAACTGCTAATGTACCACTAACCCACTGCACTTCTGAAAGAGGTGTTTGGTCCTCCTTAGTCTCCCTGTGGGACCCTGGATTCCTATGCTGATAACCACCTGCTAGGGTTGGCACTCCTCCCATGGATCTTTGAGGTTCAGATCACACATCTTTTTAAAAATTATTTGTTTAAATATTTCCTAGTTACATTTTCAAAAACAAAACTTTAAAAAAATTTGAGTTGTAGATTCTCTACCTTCTACCCTCCCACAATCCTTGAGAAGGTAAGCAATTTATCAATTATACATGTGAAGTCCTGCAAAACACATTGCCATATTAGCCATGTTGCAAAAGAAATTGCATATACCAAAAAGAAAGAAAGAAAGAAAGAAATAAGGAAGGAAGGAAAAAAAAAAGCATGTTTCAATCTGTACCCAGAATTCAGTAGGTCTCTCTCTAAAGGTGGATAGTTTTTTTTTTTCATCATGGGTCCTTTGGAATTAGCTCAAATCATTGTCTTGATAAAGTAGCTCAGTCTTTTTCAATTGATAGTGTTTACAATATTATTGTTACTGTGTACAAATATCTCCTGGTTCTGCTCATTTCACTTTGCATTGGTTCATGAAAGTCTTCTCAGCTTTTTCTGAAACAATCCTTTTTGTCTTTTCTTATAGCACAATAGTATCAGAATAATATGCCACAACTTGTTCAGCCATTGCCCAATTGATGAGTATTCCCTTTATTTCCAGTTCTTTGCCACAATCAAAACCCAGTCACTACATCTCAAGATCTATCTATAGCATCTTAGGACAATATGTATGGACTTTGGAAATTCAGGATGTCTTAGTCTCAGGACTATAATGATGCATTGGTTGCTGCCACTTCTAGTACTTTCCAAGTATACTGCTCAAGGTTTTCAACCATCCTGAAGCGTTTTAACCTGGAGTTTTGTGGGAAATCCTCTGTTCTTCCCATCTCTAGACTCAGAGCCTTGCAAATTTCATCCTTTCTTCACCTATTTGCATCCCATCTTTGTTTCTTTTCATGGTGTGATGGATTTTTTTTACTGGTGCTGACATTGCTGGCAGTCCCACTTAATATTGCTGGAAGGTTACTGTGACTTTTTGTGGTTCTGTAGTTGAAGATGATGTTTATTATGAGTGGTCACTGAAATCTAGTACTAATCAGAGCACTAAAGATTTCATATCACCCTGTATTATGCATGATTTAAACACTGATAGGTTTCAAGTTGATTCATCTTAGGTCATTCTTTCTTCCCTGTCTAGGTCTCTCTAAAAATCCCTGAAAATTTTCTGGCTAGATTTTATACATTTAGGCTAGATCAGGGGTGAGGAACCTGTGGCTTCAAAGAATCACATGTGGCCCTCTAGGTCTTCAGGTATGGCCCTTTGACTGAATCCAAGCTTCACAGAACAAATCCCCTTAATTTAAATTTGTTCTGTAAAACTTGTAAAACTTGGACTCAGTTAAGAGGCCATACCCAAGGACCTAGAGGGCCACATGTGGCCTCAAAGCTGCAGGTTCCCCACCCCTGGGCTAGATAGAGGAGATTTATCCTGCTTCTCTTTCTATTTCTTGATGGTTATTTGATCAGGTACCCTTTTCAAATGAGATCTTCTATGACTTTCCATGATGATATCTTAACCAAAAGGTAGGTACATATTTTATTAGATTTCTAAATAAAAAGCATTTCAGAGATCATCTAATCCATCCTTTCCAATTTACTGAGGAGGGAAATGAGATCCAGCTAGGAATAATTATTTACCCAGGGTCACAAAATTAGTGAAAAATAAGCTACACTTTGAACTTAAATATTTTGATTCTAAACTACATGCTTTTCTTGCTATGCCTTAATGAGAGGATTCTCTTCATATCAGACATTGTAGATGTTTCTTTCTCTGTGTAACACCGAGTATAGCTAAAGAAAAACAGACAAGGGAACACAGTAGTTTCTTAAATGCACAAAATGAGTATAAAAATACAGTGTAATAAACAAATAAAAGAGCATCTAATTTGTTATATCTCTAGGTTAATAATAAAGTGTGTTAATAGAAAAGTATTTAAAATTAGATGAGAAAAGAAAGAGGTTGAGAAAAAAGAGCAGTCTGTACTCATGCTTTGTGTACCTTGGCTGTGCTTCTGGAATTTACAAGATAAAAAAAAAGAAAGGAAAAAAAACTCCTGTTGATCAACTTAATTATTGTTCTTAATGATTCTAGCATAAAAAGGACTAAAGAGCAGAGAGTTGAAAATTGTTACAGAACTTGGCGCTAATTAACAACAGAGACAACACTCTCATTTTGACATTTTTTGTTCCGTAAAGTACAGCAATTTGTTTAATTTAAAATGTGTCTTAGTTGTCAACAATGTTGATACCTTCCTCAAGTTTCAAATGGTAATTTATTTCTGTTCAGTTTTCTTATGGTGTCTGTCCTCTCCTTTGCATTTAACATAGTCTCCTTTATGTATTTTTGTATATACATCATACTCCCTTACCCATCATATGACTTAAGTTACTTAAAAACAGACTGTATATCTTATGTAGTTCTATACCTCCATTGATGAGCATTGTGTGGCATACAATTCCAGATGTGAATTTGTAGTACAAAGATATTCTATCTTCCTCTTACCAGTTTTTTTTTAAAATGAATACAGGTATCATGCATACCATATCTTTTCTTCTCCATGTTACACGCATCCAATGCCTTCAACTAATCTACATCTTTTAGAATCTCCAGGAATCTCAGCATCCTATTTCTGCTACAGTATCATGGCAAAGAAAAGTAAATAATTGCAGGTATTTAGAATTTTCATGAGAATGTCTTTGAAATTTTTGAGGAATGCAATAGACTGGAGTATAAGCATGGCACATTCAACTAAGCACTTCATAGCTTTTGAAGAGTGCTATGATTTAGTCTTGATTCAACCAAAAACTCACTGGTTGATTTTAGATAAGTCATTTCCTTTTTCAAGTCTTTATTTCCTTATCTGTGAAATAAGAATTTGTGAGTACTTGAGAGTTAGTGTGCTCTGGTAGAGAAAAAATATCAACACAGAATTAGAAGACTTTGCTTTGAGTACTAGTTCTTCTATTTAATCTCATTATGACCATGAGTAAGTCACTGAACCAAATTATAGGAAATAAGTCACAATTCTGAAAATAATATCTGAACCATGACATCTACTAAGTCTAGTTCATAGTCTTGAGGCTGCAGGTTTCCCACCCCAGGTCTAGTTATTACATGAAGGACACAGAAACTCTGCCTCTGTCCAATCTGCATGAATGTAACTAGCATTAATTATTCCAGAATAAAAACCTCATTCCATTTTGCTGAAAAGACTCATGATAAGGAAAGCAGAGCTTACATAAAAATAAAATGTCTATATTTAACTTTTAATGGAAAGTAGACAGTCTTTCTAGCAGACTTTATCATAGGAGGGATTGATTATTCCATCTTCTGCTTTCTTCCTATTGTTTCCAGAAAGCTATGATGATCATTGTTACTTAGAAGGAAGGAAAGAGTTTGTATTCCTTGCTGATATGAGGGATTCAGATGAATTTTGTTGTTATAAAAACATGTCCAGTTAAATTTTTGTTTGAAGCATTTTGCTGTGTCCAGAGCTTTAAAGTGTATGCAAGGCAATGGACTACTTGAGAAATTTTTTAAAAGTGTGTCATATGCAAATAAAATTATCCATGAACCTGATGGTAAAAACAGTGGCTGGGGATTAACGGGGTACATTGGAAAACAAGTGTGCCTTGTGGGCATTACACAGGCCCACAGGTAACGATGTCCAAAACATACAAATTCGTCCTGTGGACTGATTTCTCCACTGTCCTATTTACTTTGTGGCAAATTCTCTTAGGTCAGATACCATTACCAGACTGTCAATCATGATTCTAGGATATCTGTTATGAGAACTCCAACACTTATTCCTGCTTTTCCTACTGTGGGAAATATTGTTATGACATGACTTCTAGTAAGATAACCAGGATATGTACCCAGGTTACTTGTCAGCAAATCCAGCATTCTTCCTGAAAAAAGCAGTTAGTCAAAAATTAGATGTCCTCACTATGAATCCCAGTTTTGGTGCGTATTATGTGATATGGATCAGTCATTGTACTTAATTTCCTTATTTATAAAATCAGGAGGAAGATGAACTACTGCCGAGGCCTCTTTTAGCTCTAAATCCATGACTAACCTATTAATGCCTTCTAGAAGAAGGGAAAGATGATCAAATACAGGGCTAGAGGTATCCCAAGAAGAGCATGCAAGCATTGGATGACCAGATATGGGGTTAGGAACATAATAATAACAATTGACATTTATATAGTTCATTAAATTTTGCAGTATTTTTCTTCTTAAATTATTCTTGTGAGTTTTTTTTCTTGACGGCAGACAAGATGGCGGAAGTGGATCAGAAGAAGAAGCGAACCTTCCGGAAGTTCACCTACCGCGGCGTGGACCTGGATCAGCTGCTGAACATGTCCTACGAACAGCTCATGCAGTTGTACAGCGCTCGGCAGCGTCGGCGACTCAACAGGGGTCTGCGGCGCAAACAGCATTCCCTCCTGAAGCGTCTGAGGAAGGCCAAGAAGGAGGCGCCCCCCATGGAAAAGCCAGAGGTAGTGAAGACACACCTTCGAGACATGATCATCCTGCCTGAGATGGTGGGAAGTATGGTGGGCGTCTATAACGGCAAGACCTTCAATCAGGTAGAAATTAAGCCTGAGATGATCGGCCACTACCTGGGTGAATTCTCTATCACCTACAAGCCTGTGAAACATGGCTGGCCGGGTATTGGAGCCACTCACTCCTCACGTTTCATCCCTCTCAAGTAACCTGGATCCTAACAATAAAAACACAAAGGTTCTTAAAAAAAAATTATTCTTGTGAAACAGGAAGTTACCCTATTATAAATGACATTTTATGGAAGGTTAAATTGAAATGCCAAGAAGTTTTAAATAAAAGAAAAAAACTTTCCCAAAATTCCATAACTAATATATGTTTGAGTGGGGATTCAAATCCTCTAGGTTCTAAGGCTAGAATTTTGTACACTATTCAAAGATTCTTCTCTTTAAAATGTTGCCTCAGGCCAAGCCTACAAGAGAGGACAACATAAACCTTAAGGTACTACAACATTCATATGTGAATAGTTTTCTGTCAAATAGGAAGACCTTTGTGTAAGGAAGATGAATGAAATCCGCTAGTGAATATCACTGATAAGATGGTAAGGAGAGACAAAAGGTAGACCAGATAAAGAATGAGGTCTCAGATGACTGTATTGAAAATATCTATTTGAAGACAGATAAATAACTGAGCAGTGATGACTATAAGGCATTGGCTCATTTACATGTGACTTTCTTTTTAAGGTCTTAAAGGTTATAGCTGACAAAGTTTTAAATCAAATAACTTTGAAAACCAGAAGGAGAGCAAATGAGAAGTGCTGGATTCATAACTGAAAGAAAGGCCTGTGCTTTGTATTTTACTTCATAAGGCAAATATGAGTCACTGACCATCAGAAATCACTAAATAGAATTGTTGGCAATATGAAAAATCCATTTGTGAAGAAACAAGTAGGAGATTACACTGAGAGGAAGGCTTCAGATTTTTTTTTTTTCCAGGAGACTGCGGGCTAATTGGAGAAGTAGTAATTTTTTGCTGATTGGCTGATAAAAAATGCCATAGCAGTGGTTGATAAACTCATTGGAAGAGATTTGTACTCTGCTAAGTACAAGTTTATTGTCCTTGATCACCATCTATAGGTTGAAAAAGTATATTGCCTCATAGGTGTCTGCTCTCTACTGCTCTCTTTGGTGTGAGAGGGAAAAACAGAGAGGGAAAGAGGTTCTCTATCTGTTTTTCTGTAAGCTCTGTTTAGCTGTGAGATGTTTGTCTGAGAATTGCCTTGATAAAATAGAGTTCTATCTATAGTAGAGGTTTCTGGGCTTATCTGTATTGCCCAAGAGTGAACCCAAGGAGCTTTGGAGTTCTCTGACTTAAGAGAACTGATTTGTAATAGAATAGCTTAACACTTTTTCAGCATTTAAAAGTAGCTGAGTGGATTTCAACATGAGGATTTCCCTATTCATGAGCTTTACTACTAGGGTTCTATAGATATATGCCTGCTCTCTTTCATGAACACTGTGTGCATCTGTGGGAGAGTGGGACCAAGGTTAATGAATGAATTGTTATGCTTGAAGTATCCCTTCATTTGGCTTCTGTTAAATATCTTATATATTTTTCCCTTTCTTTTTCTTTCTATTAAGTAAATTTCATGAGTATTTTTATTTTAATTTATTCTTGATTGTTTTATGTTCAAAAACAAATTTATTTTAATTTGTTGTTTTTAATTTATCATTAACTCTTTTATGTTTAAAAACGAATAGCATCAGCAGTATGACTTACTAAAACGGGAAGCACACTGGTAGGAGCTCATAACCTAAAACTGAATAAAGTAGGAGGGTAACTTATACACACTAGTATTTCTCCCTCATTAACCCTGGCAGAATTTGCAGTCATAACAGCATGGTGGTAGCTCTCCTCAGAGAATTCCAGATTTGCCAATTTAAGGGAAAGATGGGTGAACATAGCTTAGAGAATGAGAGTAGGTGCCCATGTCATATCCCAGGAACTGAGACATTTGTACCAGGAAAAATGTTTTAGTGTCAGGAATAATGGTGTTTACGCTAATTCCGATAGATTAATTGCATGTTTACTGGGAAAGGCAATAAGAAAAATCAATAAGAACAAATAGCTTAATATTCTCTTTCTAATAAATCAGCTTCCTAATCGTCTCAGCTCATATCATGATCATATTATTCTTTTCTGTATAATAATAAAATCCATTGGAACTAGATTCAAAGAAAATTTCAGTTAAATATTTATTCATTATAAATTCAAATCATTAAAAATTAATTGAGCATATAATTCAGACAATGTCCTCTTCTAGGCACTGTGTGCAATGGGACAGAATGTAAAATTCAATTCAGACAACATTTATTAAGCACCTACTATGGGTAAGGCACTCTGCTAGGCAACAAAAGCATAAAGAAAACAAATCTATCCATCAAAACCTTGTTTTTAAAACATAAGAGTCTATGTGATAATGAATAAAGAGCCATAATTCAAAAATAATTTTAGAGAATATGGCCCATTGTGGTGGAGAGAAGTGCCAGATAAGAACTGATGAAAGGAGCAGATCCTAGGAGCTTAAAAGGAGCTGTGTGAAGATAAAGAAGGGACTTTCAGGATCAGGAATTGCCTATGAGATGTGTTGGTAAATATTTAACAACAACTTTCTGGGGGAAAATAGATCATGTTCCTTGTTAGGTGTGGGTAAGATTAGATGACCTCTCTGGACTTTTCCAGCTCTATGATTCTGTGCACAATCATTGTAAAATTTACAAACAACTAGAAGAAACATGGGCTGATGTAGGTTTCATGGACCTGGGTCTGGCCACATTTCTGTCTGTAACAACTCAACTTTAAGTCATTCTGAGGATCTTAAGGATAAGGTTGTGTATGTGTGGGGAGGAGGTGAAGGAAGCACTACTATCATGTTACACTGTAGCTCTAGAGCTCTAGAGTCCCCACTAGAGTGCTTCCATTTATGCAAATGGAATCACAATATTAAAACTGACTTTTTCTTCTGTTGGATGAAGTCACTTCTCTGCTACTCTTATACCACCAAAGCAGTTTTAGGCTCTTTTTGGTAAAGCAGTAGCATTATATCCTTTCAATGAAATAACAACTTTTAGCCCAGGGTTGTATCTTTCCAGATGTGCTGTCTTGAATTCATGATGAAGCCATCTAAAATGATTTCAGTGGGGGAGGAGAAAAGGGGGTATTAAACATTTATATAGTGCCTTCTATGTGCCAAGCACTATACTAAACACTTTACAAATATTATTCCCCTTAATCCTCACAAAAATCTTTTGAGGTAGGTGCTCTTATTATCCCCATTTTACAGTTGAGGAAGTTGAGGCAAATAGAGATTAAGTGACTTGCCCACGGACACAAAGCTATTAAGAGTCTGAGGGTATATTTGAGGTCAGGTCTTCCTGACTTCCAGGTCAGCCTTCCATCTACTGTGCCACTTAGCTGTCTAGTAATAAATAATACCCTGAAGGCAAGGAATCATAAAACTCAACCCTGCTCTCTCTTATGCATTTTATAGTTATTTAGACTGAGATTCTTTTTTTTCTATAATTATTTATTGTATTTTTGTATTATTATATAGAAATATTGATTTTTAAGGCTTTATTTTGTAGGCTTCTACTTTACTGAACCTATTTATTGTCTCAAATGTTATCTCTGCTAACTGAATCCCCAGGACTACATAAAACAGCACTAGCAAAAGCACTATTTTTCTACTTTTTACCTATTTTATGCCTTAATTTTCTATTTGTTGTCTTATTTCTATTATTGACCTTTTTAGAACTGTGTCACATAATTGTGAGGACAGTGGATATCCTTGTTTTACTCCTGTATTTAATGGGACAGCTTTTACTGTATCTTTACTGCATGTGATACTTGCTTTTGGTTTTAGATATATACTTTTCATGATATTATTATGAGTCAATTCAATAAAGCTGAACCAAAGTACATAGTCTATACAAAAATAGTTTATTAACAGTGATGTGGATAACTGTTCATAAAGTGGATCAGACTGGCTACGTTAGTAAGTCCAGTGACCCTAATGAGATGAGGGAGACCCTCTTTCTTGACACAGGAAAGAAAGAGGTCTAGAAACATTACAACTGGCTATACCAAGAAAAGTGGGTTGACATTCAAGTGTGGTTTATCATTCCCCTATCTGACGATTAAGGAATGCTAATTATTTTATGGAATTCATCTGCATCTTGTAATATTTGCTAGGGTATCAGTACCATTTGACTGCTTGTCCCTTTAGAGGAGTTCAAATTTCCTCTAACTGCACAAAGATAGGCAAGGACAGAGAGATATGTTTCAGGGGATGTCCCCAGGTTGAGCTGGTTGGGGATTCTAGACAGATGTCCCATGGGCTAATGATGTGAGAGACAACAACTTTTCCTTCAAATTACCCATTTAAATGAACTCAGAGGCAAAACTACATTTCTGAGCTTCACTCAAGAATGTAAAAATATGATTTGAACAATCACACAAAAAAATGATGCAATAATGCAGAATAGGATCAATTATAGAATAAAGTCAATTATTAAATGATACAGAATAATGTTAATTTCCTCAATATTAAAAATGTTGGAAAATATTTCATTTTTGTCTTTGTATCTCTAGCACCTCACATAGTGCCAGCCATGTAGTGGGTCTTGAATATTTGTAGCTTCATTGAATTCCTAAGGTATATGGCCTGGAAATATTGGTTTTTCACAATTCTTTATTATATTCAATTCTCTAAATTTTTGTCATTTCCTTGATGAATTCTTCCTTGATCCCTATCATTAATGCTGTCTTCCTCACATTAACTCTTATTAAAGTCACTCATCAAAACATCTTATCCCAAATGAATTCAATCCCTTTTAGTTCAGGAACAGTTTTATTTTAGCTTTTTATGCATAACAATTAGTTTAGGGTTTTACACAGAGTAGGTATGTCTATTGGGTGGATCTTAGAGATAATGTGTACTCTAATATCTGGAAGCATGCCTGTTAATAGAGAAGAAAGATTCACATTTGGGCACTAATAACCGTGCTGTGGCAGCAGGTGAACTGGAAAGTAGAGAGAAAACTGTGGCCTGAGGCCACATGGTGATTTAAGTGATGAAATAATGATTAGAACTGAAGTTTGTAATCTACAATCCAGTGCTTTTCCCAGAAATCTTCATTTCCATATACAATGACATCCCCACATAGCAGAAGGGGAAGAGAGCAATACCCTATGGTAGAAAACATAAAGAGAAACCTTGGGTAAACACAACTTCCAGGGAAGGCAATGTACAGGATATTATATTCCCAGTTCTTTCAATTTATTGTCAAATGATTTAATCTGTTTTTTTAATCTTCATCATGTTCTCCAGATTTCTAATGTCCTTGCTAACATGTAACATTTAGAACAGAACATAGTTTCTCCCTCTATAGAAGGATGTCTTAGATTTAATGATCACTAAAGTCCCTTCAAGATCTTCCAGTTTTCCATCCTTTAAAGGATGAAATACTCTGCTCTAAAAGGAATTTTGGTACATTCAAATGCTGATAAGGAAAGAGGTCTACAGAATGAACTCTTTTCAACAAGCCAATGAACATCTCCCTCAAAGACTGGTAAGCATAAATAGACTGCATTTGTTGTTCCCTGTATGTGTCAAACACGTTATTGCTCTCTAGCTACAAAACAAATTCTCCTCTAATGTTATACCTCACTGATTGGCTCAAAGTCAGGTTACTACTGATAAAAGGACCTTGATCATCCCATCTGGTAAGTTATAGAAAAAGGTGAAATTAGTTTTCTTAATTTTTGCAAACCTTCATGTCAGGTGTGTAGCCAACTACTACACAAAACAACAATGGGAAAATGAAAAATGTTCTCTCAGGGAACTTGAGTTGCCAGTATGATCAAACTGAACAGAGCACAAGATTGTTGCCAGAGATTGAAACATTATTTCTTACATATCCCAATGTGTAACGATGTGATGTATTGTATTGACAAAAAATATGCATGATTTGGGTGTTATAAAAGCAAGAAATCTCAGGATTTATTCTCTGAATAACAATTTTGCTAGAAACAGAGTAATTCCTTTGGAATGTAAATGATGAACAAAAAGTATTAGCCATAATATATTTAAACAAAAATGTGTTACCTTCAACCAAGATTCTTTATGAATATCAATTCTGAATTATACAGAAGAAAAAAAACAGAACAAAACAAAGCTGGGTATTCAAAGGAACAGATATTCATCACATTAAATCACTTTCCAACATTGCATCATGCAGAGTTCAAGCACGGATTTCTAAAATATGTTTGTAATACTTGATTCTTAGATGTGTTTTATACTCATGAGCTACTACTCCTCTCCTGGTGGTAACAATAGGTCATTTCCAACTAGGCTACTTGCCAATGTCCTTTCCAATCTATGGACCTGCCCTCAGAGATCTTACATTTTAATAGTAAAAGACAGTATAAACATATAAAGTATATACAGAATCTATACAAAAGAGAGTAGGAGATGGAATTGGGCATTAAGCAAAGCTTAAAAAAGTAGAAGGCACTTGAGGTCCTCCTGAAGGAACTTTGGGATTCCAAGAAACAGGAGTGAAGAATGAATTTATGCCTGGCATGGGACACAGCCAGTTCAAAGGCAAAGAGAAATTACATGAAATATCATGTAAAAGGAATAGCAACTAGAGAAGTATAGAAAATAGAGTGCACATAGGTGAGTCATATATAAGAAGATTAGAAAACGAGGAAGGAGCTAGGTTGTGATGAGCTTTAATTATCAAATTGAAGTTTCCACTTGATTCTCGATGTAATAGAGAACCACTGGAATTCCTAGGGAGGGAAGTGATTTGAACAAACCTGTGGCATTAGAATAGTTACTTTGTTGACTTTGTGGAGAATGAATTGGAGTGGTAAAAGACTTGAAGTTGAGAGACCAAAAGGAGATAATTTTAATAGTATAGGAGAGAGAGGTGTTGAGGCCTAAACAATGTAGAGAGCTGTGGGGAGTGGGGGGGAGACAGGAGATTCAAGTGAGAAATGTTGTATAGATGGAGATGAGAAGATTTGGCGAAATATTCGATATACGCAGAGAATGACAGCAATGTGTTGATGAGGGCCCGGAAGTAGACCTGGTGGTATGCAGGGCAGCTAGGAAGAGGGAGAGGTTGGGAAATAGGAGAGAAGGATATTGAGTTCTGTTTAGGACATTTTAAATTTAATACTACTGGACATCTAGTTTAAAAATAGAATTACAGGGTGCCTCTGAGCTTATCTCAATCATGAAATGAGTACGCCAAGTCTTGATCCATGTTTAATCCACAAAAGCAATGCCTCGTAATCTTATAATCTAGAACAGGTAGGTCTCTGAATTCCCCAGGTGACAAATAGAGATGACTGAGTCCTTTCCCAAGGACTTTCTATTTATTCTTCCAGTGAAATATAAGTGAAATGTGGCTTTCTTGAATATGTAGCCAATAAACCAGTTCTTACAGGTTTTTTTCCTGGTACCCATAATTTTTACTGTTTTGTCTTTTTTTTTTAAATTTCCATGTATACATATTTCTTTATATTCCCATCAGAATATAAAATTCTTGAGGTCAATTACTATATTTTTGTTTTGTCTTTGTATCCCCAGAGCTGAGGATGATATTTTGAACATAGTAAATAATGAATACATATTGAATTGGATTGAAACTGGAAATACCAATTCATATAATCTTAAAAAACAGAGTGAACTGAATTATCATCATTTTGCTTGGATATAGGAGCATGCAAACGATTATATACAACAGTATTTCTTTTGATTCAATGTCAACCTGCCTGCTACAAACAGGGACTAACCATGAGGGTAGATCCAATAGACAATGAGCTCCTTGAAATTAGGATTTGTTTCATTTGTGCCATTGTATATGCATACCTGAGTAGTTTCTCACCCATAATAACTGCTTATATATACTTGTTGAATTAAACCATTAGTTGTAGAAAGTGTTTCACATACACACACACACACACACACACACACACATGCAAATCAATGTCATAGTATATTTCTTTGTATGTGTATGTATATAAGGATAAGGATAAGAATAAGAATAGGGATAGAGATAGGGATAAGTATAGACCTACGTGTATGCTATGCATAGCTTTCTTTACAAATGATGAGGATTTCAAGATTTTCTTATTTTTAGGATATTGTGCTAATTACATCATATCACAGAACATATTGGGACCTCCTAAATTAGAAATATAATCATTAGAGAGAATGTGACTTGGCCATGCATATAAGAAAAACAAAATGGATGAAGAAAATTTAATGTACAGATTATGATATGAAATGCAATAGGTAACTTAAAGGTTACCCATAAGTATTTATATCTTGTATAGTCATTGCAAATGGATAATTAATTGGGTCCAGAAATTAATGTAAAGAAAAAAATGGGTTCAATTTCTTTTGCAGAATTTAAAAATTCTGCTAACAGCTTCAAACTTCTCTTTAAATTAAATATCCTTTTAAAAATTTTCAATATTGTTCAAGTTACACTATATGGCAACTGTTTCAACAATTTGGCTAGCAGCTACTGTGGCTATGTAAAACCAACAACCAGCACACAGAATGCTGCAAGCCCAGGTTCTTTTGATCTGCTTTACTAAGGAAAGCAACATTAAGGGGTTAACAATCTTACTTTAATCCAACATAGAAATATCATTCACTCAACTCAGGGAGAAAAGCCAGCACCCTGAGCTTCAGAGCAAATACAAACAAATTACAAACATCAATAGACAGACCTCGTCTGATTCAAATCTCAATGCATATTTACCAGAGTTTAACAAAGTCCCAACATCCGGTTTACAAGCTGGAGGGCTCTTAACTACAGCTGCCCAGAGTCTCCACATCAGCACTCTGCCAAGAGTGACAGCCCTAAGCAAATAGCTCTCTCTTCTCTTTTTATGCATTCTTTAGCCATCATCAAATGTCATCTGAGCAAACAGAACTTAAGCTCTTACTATTGGTTCTGGTCTTGGCAACTCCCCTTAGGACCCTGGGGGCTTCACTCCCACATTGGCTTAGCACCTAGTAGCTAGGGGTTTGGGGCCTACTTGGGAAGGAAGATATAATCAGACCTCCCTTAATTGGCCCCACCTGGAGCCCCAACTTAGTTACCAATGCAGCAACTAAACTTGGACTCTTAAATTCTCTAAAAAATTGAAAATTATTAAACAAACAGCAATAGAATGTCAGATAATAGGCACGAGGATGTTACAATCCAAATGCAATGGCATAAGATAGGGAGGATGTCATGCAAAAGATATCATCAAATAAGTGTGTGATGGGAAAAAAAGAAATTGTGTTGTCAAATTGTAAGAATGAGGGAAAAAAATAAATTTGCTGCCTGTGTATTCTATTAGTATTCTCATATTGTATAGCAGGACCTTGAGGGAGGCTGCTTCCATCTTTGAGGTACTCCCTGTCATGAACTTATCAGACAGAATTGTCAAGGGTTTCACAGATTTGGTAGCCAGGGATGGATTAAAATCTGATTTATTGTAAAGAATGAGCACTTCTGGGAAATCACAGATACATTAGAGCAATGAAATAAATTAACCAGTACCTAGCTGTATTTTACCACTGATGGAGATAGTGGGTAGGAAAATTGTTTGACTCACTTATAAAGAACTCTAAAAATAAGATCCTTTTGCCTTTTAGTAGACCATTATATTTCTTCAACAATGTCTCATCTTCTGACTCTCACCCAGAATTATAATGCCTCTGAATTTCTTCAGCCTCTATTTTCAAAAGTAAAACATTTTACACATCAAGTGACTTGGTTATTTTTGATGCCACTTTCCACCTTTAAGGTTTACCAAGAGCCATAAATAAGTGAGTTTACTCATTCTAAGAGCTGGAGGATTTCACTGTTGTCTCACCACCCTACTTTTTGTCAGAAATTGTTTTGTCTTAGGCGGTAACATGATAGCAAGTATACAGTGCGTTATCATTCTGAAGCCTCCGTTGTTGGGGATGTAATGCTTTTTGAAATACACTAAGGATGTCTCCTGAGAGGAAATTGTATTTAATCCCATTTTAGCATGCTGAGCAAATATCTTCATTGGATTATTCACCTGAACGCCACCGTATTTTTCTTCAAAGGATTTTGCGGTGCATAGGTAATACACCAGTATATACCCATTCATCCTCACCAGTGTTCCATTGCACTCCAAGTTCTGAAAATGATTGGTCTCCCTCTTCCCTGATCCAGATATTCTGTTTTCCTCCATGGTGACTAAAGGCAGTTGAAACTTCAGGTATTTTAATAGAGAATATATTACCCATTGCTCCTCAAGTATAACCTCCCTATATGAAGAAAAAGGAAATCAGAACTATGTTTACATCATGGCTTAAAGGATGAGTAGAATGTGTCAGGCTCCTCTTAAGTTGGGTTATCAAGTCAAGTCAACAAGTGTTTATTAAGCACGTATATGCTAGCACTGTGCAAAACCCTGAGGACAAAAGGAAAGGCAAAAACACTCCCTCTTCTCAAGGATAACATAGCTAATGGGGAGGCAAACAACTATGTACAAATGAGACACAGCTAAATCAGATAATCTCAGAAGGAAGATTCTAGTATTAAAGACCCTCTCTATGCTCTTACAAATGAAAAATTGCCCCAGAATAGGGTTCTTAATCTGATGTTCATTGACTAATCTCCCATCTCCAATCTCCACCTTCAAAGGGTTTTTGAAGAGATTTCATGAGGTCTATGAATTTAGATAGGAAAAATAAATCTCTATATTCAGTGACCTCTAATTCAGCATTTCCTTCCACTATGAATTGAAAGGAGAAAAAACATCACTTTTAGAAGCATTCTTAGGCTTCATCTGACTACCAAAGTGATCCCTGACACACACAAAAAAGTTAAGAACCCTTACTCTAGAAGCAACCTCATTCTTCCAGTGATCTATACACAATTCCCTCATGAACTACCAGTGATCTACACCCAGCTATGTCCACAAGCCTTTTGCAATAACTCAGTAATGGTGCTTTAATTCCAAGCCTCCAAAACCTTAGTTCTACAGCATGCATCATGAATCATTGGCCACAATGTTAATTCTTATACCCTTCCTTAGTTTTCTGAATATGCTCTACTCTGAAATCCTATATTTCATACTTGAAATCTGCTGTCACAAATGCTTGGATCCAGCCCTTCTGCCATTATGCCAACCCATAATAATCATCAGTAAGAGCACAGCTTGGCCTATTTTTATAGTTCAGAGAGTGATTACCAACCAGAGGTACCTGTGAGCTTCCTTTGCCTTCCAATGCATAGATCAGCATTTCATGGCAGGCCTCTCTTGAATATCTCAGTGGAAGGGGTTCTTCTTCGTGTATAGTTTGAATTAGATGACAGAGGCATGTAAGAAATGGTTGAATTTACTCTTTTGTTGTTGCTGTTAGTATCACTTCAAACTCTGAGATTGTGCGATTCTATGAGCTATTTCTCCTACGTCAGTCAGATGAAAAGAACACATTCTGTAGTTAAGGCAATTTTCTTGGAAGTGATGTGAAGCAAACTTTAAAGAAAAGAAAGACAAAAAAGATAATCATGTAAATAGGGCTTTTTGTTTATTCGTTTTTCTCCTTTAACTTACATTGACCTTGTCTCTTCTCAGCAATACAAGGTTCAAAGACAACTCCAGAGGACTCATGATGGAGAGAGCTATCTATACCCAGAGAAAGAACATGGAGTCTGAATGCAGATTGAGGCAAACTATTTGCTCTCTTTTTTTCTTTTGGTTTTTTTTTTTTTTGGTTTTGTTTCTTCTTTCTCATGATTCATTCCATTGGTCATAATTCTTCTTTACAACTTGACTATTGTGTAAATAAGTTTAATGTGAAGTTATATGTAGAAGATATATCAGATTCCATGCCATCCTGGGGTGGGGCACAGGAGGGAGGGAAGAAGATCTGGAACTCAAAATCATGTGGAACTGAGAGAATAAGAATAAACATTAAGTGTGACTACTTATTTTTTGTTAGTTATTTCTTCCAATGTTTGTTTATTTACTTGAAATTCTATGGTTTACCCAAGTTACCCTGTGTAAGAGTGTTGGCACAGGGCCTGGGGTGGGAGGGGTGTTGGGGGGAGCTTTAGATTGCCCATATATAAGAAACATGCAGCCTTTAAGTAAGAATGGACTTCAGAGGCCATCCATACTCATCCACAACTGGACATTCCTCTCCAAGATCCCCAAAAAGTGATACAGTGGTTTTTGCCTGAAAGCCTCCTGTTCCCTCTCTCTAATTGTTACAATATCTCTCTCCAGTTTTCCTGTTCTTAGTCTCACTGTTTTGGCCAAGTCAAACAGCTTTGTCTTCACTCCCACTTCAGAGAATGTCAGATATTTAGAGAAAGTGATCATATTTTCTCACTGCCTACAAATACGCGCACACACACACACACACACACACACACACACACACACAAAATCTTTTTTTTTCTAGCTCTTTGATTTGCTTCCTTCTTGGGATAGTTTTGAATGTATTAACCATCCTCATTACCCTACACTGGACATATTCCAGGGTATCCATGTCTTTGCTACAATGTGATTTTCACAACTGAGATTTAGTATAGCTAGAGTAGAAGACAGTGGGATCATGACATAGTTCACATTAGCTCCAATGATTCTTTTAATGTAGATTGGGATCATATACATATTTTAGCTGTTATTTCACTATGTTGAGTTTACAATATCATGAATACTCCCAAAACTTCTTTAATAGACTCTTGCCTATTCATCCACAGTCTGTCATCTGCATGTGTTTTTTATTTTAAAAATCCAAATGAAAAACTTTACGTTTATCCTATTATATTTCATTATAATAGTTTGGCCTGCTAAGGTCCTTTAGGATCCTAATTCCTTTGCCAAAGTATTAGCTCTTGCTCTGAGCATTCACTAATCCATAATCTACTTAATCAAGAATTTGTTTTTCTAATATCTTGTTTTTAGCGTCATCAGTAATTCATGGAATAAAAACTTCACATGGAGGAAGTTAAAGGGGATTGAAACAGTGTCTTAAACCAACAAAAATTATTTTTGTCAAATTTTATGTATTGTGCAAGGCATATTTTCTTCAAAGTATATACTCATATGCATATTATACAGTATATATGTACATACATACATACATATACGTATGTATACACTGGTATATAAACGAACATACATGTATGCATTTATATGTGTGTGTATATACATACACATATGTTTATGTTTGTGAATATATGTTGCTGTGTGTATGTACATGTATCTATGGGCATGCATGTGCATGTATATATATGTATGTGTATGTATACATTTACAGATAGATAGATAGATATAGATGTAGGTAGAGGAAATACCATCTATCAATGTAAATCAGGATCTTTTCTGCAACACATAGTCTTAGAAAGTTGACTGCAGGACTGTAATGTTAAGTGACTTGGCCAAGGTTGCACCAGTAAATAAATATGTGTCCCAGATAGACCTTGAAACCAAGTCTTCTTGCTTCATAGCTGGCCCCCTATCTACTATGGCATGCTTATGTGTTCTTCAGAGAAACATTTGGGGCAAAATGGTAGTTCTCTCCTAATTAAAAAATCACTCTCATGGAAGGAATTGATCTGTTTTACTTGCATGTATAAGATAGAGTTAGAAACAATAGGTAGAAATAGCAGAGAGACATATTTGGTCTCAACAGAAGGATAAAAAAAATCTCTGACAAAATGAGTTTCCCGAAAACAAGAGCTGTCTTTTGAGGTAGTGGGTTTCACATCACTGAAAGTGTGGCTAACCCTTGTCAGTGATGATGTAGAAGAAATAACCTGCTCAAATCATGACTTCATTCCCTTACAAATCTTAGAATTGATCTAAGAAAGGGTAAGAAAAAAAAGAATGATCAAAAGATAAGGGAAATAATTGAGTCAACCAAGGAAGTATTGTTTATCAAGACTTTAGAGAGTCTTTATGCTTTCAATAAAATTTGGTCTATTTGTCATTCAGATTTGAGGCAGCTAGGCTAAGATTCTGACTCTAAATTGACAGAGAGTTTGGAGGACCAAAGGTTATATAAAGTTTATGAACTAGAATGTTTTCTAATATACATTTCCTAGAGTCAAATGTGCCTGACAGAAATCCCTTCAAGGTTAAAGAAATTGTAAAATTATTGAGTTTTTTTGGAAATATATGTTTATACACATTTCACCTCAGCAAGTCCTTGGTCATCTGAAGTCTCACTGCTCTCTGAGGGTGGGAGTGGGGAAGTTTTAGATAATGGTTCAGCTAATTGTTTCATAATTCTATGAAATAAAGCTAATAGAAAGAGGGGGCCATAAAAAGAGAAAAGAGAGGAAAGGAGGAGATGGAGAGGCTAACAAGGGCAACATAAAAAAAGAGTTGAGAAGTATAGGAAAAAAATTGAAAAATATGCCTTATAGGCAGCCATGAAATTTTGATATATCATTGAAAGCAATTTTCAAGATCCACAATGATCCAATAAAACACAAAGTTCACATTTTAGCAATAAATCAAATGGCCTTGATGTTCCACAAAGATTTCTAACATTTCCTATATTTCCTTGTATTACAATATAGTCAGTGATGGATTTCTGCAACTAATGTGAATGAAGTTCAAATCAAGATGTACTTTGATTTTTACTTTTTTTAGGAAACTGGATTCAAAATTCATTTCTGGTTATGCATCCTTGGCCCTAAGTAATTATCTTCACAGAATGAGAAGGATGAATAGAAATTTTGCCTGTTGTGCTCACAAGTTAGTTGTTTTCTTATCAATTCTACTCAAATTAATTTGGACCCTTTGGTACATTTTTGCTAAATATCACATTATTAAGCATCCAGAATCAGCCAAATCAGTTACTGAGAGGAAAGTACATCAATTTCAGCTGCACTTAAGTATTTATTGGAGCATAATTATGAAATAAGGTGTAAACGGAAAAAATATAAACAGTCTTCACAAAGAAGTGTACAGAAGTGGAGAATGGAAGTTCTATATGGAGGAAATAACTCTAGCATTATAACTAACAGGTAAGTAGGAAAACACATAATTTTTATTTTAATATTTCAAGTTCATGACAATTCTTAAAAAATCCAGAATAAAAGTGTAAACTTCCATATCACTTGAAGTGTTCCAATACAGCCTGAATGTCCATCTTTCAGGTATATTATGGAAGAAATAGCTTCATCAGGAGAGAATAAGAACAGCATAGTTTTTTAAGGTCCCCTGTTAACATTATGATTCAATAGTCTGTGTTTCTGGAGATTATTTGATCTAAGCGTAGATTCTTGACCCTCTTCCCTACTTAAATTCTCCCCTATATGGATTTCATTCACTTTCATAGTTTCAATTATACGCACAATACATATGACTCTCACATTTACATTTTAATTCCGAACCTCTCCTACCTGTTGCATTGATCTACTAGCAACATAAGTACAACCTATCAAAAACTAAACTTACAACTTCCATCTAAAGCATACGGCTCTCAAGTAAATGGGATATTAGTTTCATTAGCAAAAATCCCTTATGTCTATTAATGAAATCAATATCCTCCTAGTTGGTCATCAAGACTTAAAAACCTTAGAGTCATATTAAACCCTTTCAGTAACCCTAACATCTGAACCATGGTCAAATATCATTCTCTCCAATATGTCTTTAATTCATACCATCTCTCCTCACTGCCATAGCCTAATCCAGGGAATCCTCACCTCTCATGTGGACAATTGCAGTACCCCCAAAACTAGAATCCCTCACACTAATTCATCTCATCTCATGCCTCTTATCTTCCATAGACAGATTAATTTCCCTAAAGCACAGTTCTGATCATATAATACCTTTACCTAAGCTTAAAGTTGTAACACCTTATCAGCATATTCAAGGTGCTCCAAAATCCAGTCCCAGAAAACATTCATCCCAGCACATTTTCTTACTACCTACATTGTCCTGATTGTACTCTTGGAAAGAGAATTTGCCATTCTCTGACTTTTTCTTGTTTAGCTGATGGAGATTAGGATCATCAGACTATAAGCTCCTTGATGATAGTGAATGTTTTTTTAAACTCTTTTTTTGTATGCCCAACACTTAGCAGAGTGCCTGGCACATAGTAGACACTTAAAAATATTTATTGATTGACTGCTGTAGTATAAAAAGCAATGGGCTTAGATGCAAAAAACCTGGCTTATAGTTCTGGTTCCAGCAATTACTAATCATATGACTTCAGCCATTTCTCCTCTTGTGAAGTAACTTAAACTAAAATTTTTCAACCCATTCAGATCATCATGACTACTGTATAACTCCAATCATTCTTTCTCTTTTCTGAGTGCAACAACAATGTTGCTTGCCACTACTATGCCTGTGCAAGACCAACAACACCATCACATGGGAGGGCTACTAGCACAAGTTCTTTGATCTGCTTTTCTAAGGAAATCAACGTTAAGTTCAATCTCATTTTAATCAAAGATATATATCATTCACTTAGTTCAGGGGGAAAAACCAGCACCCTGAACTTCAGAGCAAATGCAAATATAAATTACAAACAGAAAATATAACACAAATCAACAGGCGGGCTTCTGTCTGACCAAGACATTGCATACATAGTTACCAGAGAGAGAAGCACCAACATCTGGGTTTTTCAAAGCCAGGGGGCTCTTTAATGGCTACCCAGTCTTGTCTGGTCAAATCACATGACACTCTTCCAGTGAGTGAGCCCCCAAAGTCAAAACGCTAACCTCTGAGTTTATATACACTTCTTCAGGGTCAAAGGGGTCACAACCATGTGACTCAAACCCACGTGACTTAGGTTTTCCCTTGATGTAAGCAAGTCATCAAATACTCCTGATTCAATCAAAGATTCCTTAGTTCTGAGAAGCACTCCAAAACAAAGACAATAAAAAGTCTACTTTGCTTGCCATTACATTTGAAAAACAAAACTCATCAAAGGCACTTGATTACCTCAGCCTTCCTAAAGAAAAAAATAGTTTAAAAAATGCCCCACCCTAATTACCATAACACTGAGAAAGCTCACCACCTGGCTTACCGTCTTCTTCGACCAATTTCTGATTCTTGCCCTCATACCATGGGTCTTCCATATCTGGTTCTCTTTTAAACTTGCTAATCTCCTACTATTTCAGTTTCCATGTATAGCGATAATCAAACACCACATTTCATCATTACCCATGTGCTCCACTTCCTTGATTAAAACCTTCAACATTTCTCAGTCTTACCACTTTTTTATTATTCCTTATCTCCTTATGTAATAACCCTTTAAAAATTATAATTTGCCCTTATTCCAACCTCTAATCCAGGGGTTTTCAACTTTTCCAAGTCATGAATGACTTTGATACTGCAATGAAGTGGAATTATTTACACACACACACAAATGTATACATACACATATATGTTCATATACACACATGCATGCATGTATTTATGCATGCATGTGTATATCACAAAGTAAGAATCAGAAAGGAATCCAATTACAATGAAATAAATTTATCACAATATTTTTTTCTTTAATTTCATGGAACCCAGATTAAAAGCCATTTCTATAGTCCCTCTACTCCTTAGATTATTTTTCATATCTTTACTCCTTCTACAATTTTACTTTTTATCTTTCCAAACTTGAGCATATAATCATTTTGACTCTACTATGGCCTCTATTTTTGAATCCCTCATAGTCATATGTAATCATTGCTCTTTCCTTGCAAAACATCAGATCAGAATTATTCACTTACCATCTCTCTCCATCGCTCTTAATAATGGGCTTATGATCAGCATTGCAAGAAGTCACACAACTTTGCAGAGTAGGTAGCATTATAAACACATGTGATCCAATTGCAACTGGGCCTTCACTGTATGAATGTAATTCTGTTATTCTTGTCCACCCCCACTTAATTCCTTCTCTTATTTAACACTGAAACTTTCCCCAGCATCCTGTCTCTTTAAACCTTCCATATTTTCATCTTCCTCACACCCTACTGAAGACCTTCACTTTCACTTTTCTGAGAATTTTGAGGTCATTTGATTTCATGTAATTATTAACCCCTTCTCTTCACCTCCAAATCTCTGATATCATTCCTTGCTTTGTCCTCCTTTCTCTCCATTTCTCTCTCTTTCTCTCTCTATTATCTCTCTCTCTCTCTCTCTCTCTCTCTCTCTCTCTCTCTCTCTCTCACACACACACACACACACACACACACACACACACATCCATAATGTGATCCACAAATGTCACATTGGACTCTGAACCTGAATTATTGAACTGGTCTGAGTTAAGCTTGGCTGAGATTATTTTCTTTTATTAGTTTTTTTTTTCTTCACCACGCTTTGGTTTTAGGATTGCTGATAGCATTTCAATCCCCAAGGTATATTTCCTCCCCATTGCTGGTTTCTTTATTATATATATGGATAAAACTCTTCCTCTGGTCCTTTATAGACTCACTTTCACATTGAATGAAATCACCTCACCCAACCTTTGACCCAGGTGATGTGCTTTAAGATTTGAGCTCATGCCATAGTACATTCTAGACCAACTTATGTCAATCAAAACATGAGGTAAATATGTTTTCTTATCATTACCTTAGAATATAATTTATATTACACTTTCCATTTCTAAATGAAATACTTATTTTTATGTCTAGAAATTATTTGCATTTTCTAGAAATGATAATAGGCAATATGAATGCATATATAATGTGTCTATAAGCTGCTAATACTATATGTATATATGTATATATGTGTGTTATACATATATAGTATACATATGTAGCATGTGTAAAATATATTTACAATATATGACATGAATGATATCCATATTTGATCTGTGTACATATAGACATATACCTATGTATGTACATCATGCAAGAGGATCAAACCATGTCTAATGCTAACTTTACTTATTCATAAAATTAGCATTTGAGCTTGGGTAAAGAGTTTACTTAAAATTATGTCTAGAACTATGAATATGGTTAGAGCTATGGTTTTCACCAAAATGATTTTAGTCTTTTAGCTGGCCTGCCTGTATTAATCATATCTACTTAGATAATGTAGATATTTGTTAATGTTGTCCTTAACTGAAACTTTAAAGAATATTCAATCAGTCAGTCAATAAGCATTTATTAAGTCCTTGACATGTGCCAGGCAAAAGTGTCTGGCTAGGGCAGGTTCAGCAGAGAAGATACAAAGAAAGAAAGGAAAACAGAAGAAAACAGAAGATAATAGAACAAAACAAAATAGTCCCTGATCTCTAGATGCTTTCACAAAAATGATATACACAGGGTAAATTGTAGATAATTTCATCAGAGAAAAATAATATCAAACAGGTGTAGGAAAGACTTTTTGCAGAATGTGAGACTTTAGCTTTTAGCTGAGACTTGAAGGAAGTCATATAAGCTAAGAAATAGGAATTAGAAGGTACAGAATTCCAAGGGTAGGAGTTAGCTAATGAAAAAACATATGGAGTTGAAAGATGCAGTGTCTTGTTCAAGGAACATCAAGAGGAGGATGTTATTGGATCTTATGGTATGTTGGTTGGAGGATAGGCTAGTGGTAAGATGTAAGAAGCCTAGAAATGTAAGAAGGGGCCAGCGTCTGGAGAGTTTTAAAAGACAACAAATTTTATTTGATACTTGGAGGCATTAGCAAACCACTGAAGTTGTTTGATTGACAGATGATATGGTCACACCTGCACATTTAGAAGATCAGTTTTATAGCTGAGCAGAGGATGGATTAAAGTGAGTAAAGACTTGGGTCAGGAAAAACATCCAGCAGGCTCCTGCAATAGTCTATGCGTGCTTTTATGGAGTCTCATCTATACCAGTAGGTGTCAAATTTAGTGTCAAAAAGGAAAAAGAAGCCTATGCTCCATAACATAACCTATGTTTTGGAGGTAGAAACTAAAGAAATTGGTGACAATTTGGTTATGGGGAGCTAGAATGAGATGCTAAGGATAACACCTAGATCACAATACTGGGTGATTAAGACAATGGTGATACCCTCTAGACAGAGGTGGAGAACCTGCAGCTTTGTGGCCACATTTGGCTCTCTAGATCCTCAAGTGCAGTTCTTTGACTGAATCCAAACTTCATGGAACAAATTTGGATTCAGTCAAAGGGCCACACTTGAGGACCTAGAGGGCCACATATGGCCTCAAGGCTGCAGGTTCCCCACACCTGCTCTAGAATAACAGGTAAATTATGAAAATGAAAAGTTTTGGGGGAAGGATAATTAGTTCATTTTGGGACATTCTGAGTGTAAGATGTCTTTGAGACATCCAGTATAAAATTTTTAAAAAGCGGTTGTATATCTGCCAAATAATTTCAGATATATGCTAAGCATAATATTCTGGTTTCATATCAAGAGAAATTGAATTGTAAAATGCATTTATGTACTGTTCAATCATTAGTGTTAATAAAATGGATCATTTTCATATTTTTCATTTTTAATGACCAATACACTCATATATTAAGAATAATGATTGTCAACCATCCTTGATTTGTTTGATATTACTGGTTTAGGCAGGAAAATTTAAATACCTATGTGTGTAGAGTGGAGCAATTGTAGCCCTGGGACTTTTAGTGTATTCTATCTTTATAGAATGCTAGAAATGAAAGGCAACTTATAGACTATTAAATCCAAGTTAGTCATTTAACTAATTAAGGAAGTGAAGCCCAGAGAGGGAGAGAGACCTGCCTAAGGTCTAAGGTCACTTCAGCATCCTGGATCACAAGAGAAAACATTTGGCATGTCTATTTGCTATAAAAATCCTTCAAATGTGATAGTGGGCTTAGACTACATTCAATTTTAATTTGATTCATTAAAATCCATAGGAAGTCTTGAAAGTGCATTTTATGTTACTAACATCAAAGTGTAAATTAACATCGAAGGTTTATGTTCAGAGAATTTATTCTGTACTGTGGGCTCATCCTGAAATATTATTTTGGCTGCAGTAATAAGATTTTTTACAGTTTTTAAGAAACCAAATTAGAAGTGTTTGCAAATGTTCCATTCTCCTTTTGAGTCTTATTCTTCGTCATAGTTCATGGCACTCATATTGGATTTTATATAATGCAATAATCTCTCTAAATGGTATCTTGCCATTTTGAGAGTATTATTATTTAAATATCATTCAGTATAATGGGAACAGGATTTGAGACTCTGGATGTTTGTGGGGGTTTCCAGACATTTGTGTGTTATTTTAGAGGACTACAGTGGGACCAGTGAAGTTTATCATTTTGCTGTCCTCCTTAGCTGCCCTTGAAAAGCTGTCTCTCAGACTCAGTTCCCTTCCTTCCAATTCTAATTGTTAATTCATGTGTAAATACTAATCCTCACTAAGAAGTGGCATTGAGCATTATCGGATATAATGTGCACAATGTGTGGGAAACTAATGCGGTGTAATAAGTTCAAAGATGAGTTGTGGCTTAAGCAAAAGTAGCATATTTTGTTCTGTCTTTTTAAAGGGAGCACCTTAGGTTAGAGGGCAACCTTCTCTGCTGATGCTTTTTTTTGTCAAATGTTACATTTATTGCAAATAGTCTCCTTTGTAGCTTTTAACTTGTTGGGCATTCAACAGCACCACTATTGATGTCATCAATGACATCATGAGGGTGTTTGCCATCAATGTTGCAGCCCACAGACTGGGCTGTTCCAAGTATTTCTTTAATGGTTCCAGAGAGATCCCTTGCCAAAGATCGGTGCCTCATCTGTCTGGCAATGTTGACAATCTCATCGAAACTGATGTTTCCATTGTGCTTAATATTTTTCTGCTTCTTTATGTCTTGAGGAGGTTCCTTTAGGGCTTTGATGATCAAGGCTGAGGCAGAAGGCACAACCTCAATCTGGGCCTGTCTGTTCTGAATGGTAAGTTTCACTGTGATTCTTAGCCCTTTCCAGTTGCCAGTTGCTTTGGCAATGTCATCACCAACCTTTTTGGGAGACAAACCCAAGGGACCAATTTTAGGGGCCAGAGCTGATGTGGCACCAACTTCACCACCTGTACACCTTGAAAACACGACTTTAATTTCATTAGGGTCAAACTTGGGCGGCATGGCGGCAACGAAGTTGGTGGCTTGGCCTGGACGCTGCGGGGTGGCTGCCAGTGTCGGATGAACCCAGATTCGGGATGACCAAAAGAAGTTGCACCTTCACCACCACGAGCTGGGAGCCAAAAGTAATGCATTTCAATAAGTATTATTTATTTTTCTTTGTGATTTGCATTAACCAAATGAGTTAATTGCATTTTCTGAAGTCCAATAACTACAATCAAATTATCCTGGCAAGACAGGTAACCACATATCAGAAGCAGTTACCATTAATGAAATTTAAACGTCTCATTGAAGTTGGACCCCTCATTATTATAAATTGAGCATGCTAGTCAACAGTTCATATTGCTGCTAACAGGTAATAGTTATCTTATTAAAACTGTACAACTTTCTGACAAGCAGGTAGATTTAAGAAAAACTTGGAAAGACTTACATGAATTGATGCAAAATGAAGTGAGGAGAACCCAGAGAACATTGTACACAGTAACAGCAATGTTGTGCAATGATCAACTATGAAAAGTTTAGTTTTTCTCAGCAACACAATGATCAAAGACAATTCCAAAGGACTCGTGATGCAAAATGCTGTCCACATCCAGAGAATGAACTGATGGAGTCTGAACGCAGATTGAAGCATACTATTTTCAATTTTTTCATGTTTTTTTTTGCCTTTTGTTCTGTTTTTCTTTTCTTTCACATCGTGACTAATAAGGACATATGTCTCACATGCTTACACATATACAACCTATATCAAATTGCTTACAGTTTCAGGGAAGGGAGAGGGGAGGCAGGGAGAAAATCCAAATTCATAGTTTTTTTTTAAAAAGGTAATCTTGTTCTTTACATGTACTTAGAAAAAAATAAAATATAATTAAAAAAACTACAAATTTCTGCTCAAAGAAGTCAACTAAACTATCTTGAATAAAATAGCATAAATATGCCAAATAAGAATCATGATATTGAGGGTTTAAGGCCTAAATATGATTTTTATCCTACATTTGAAGCTCTGGGGCCTTAAGCTCGAAAGTCTTTACTCATATCTAGCATCACACAATTAGAGTTGCTAGATGTCTATTGCAACCTGCCATATGACAAAGAATCCACTCTCTACCAATACCAACAAGTTGCCATTCGACTGCTACTTAAGGACTCCTTGGGAGAGGAAACTCACAAACTCCTGAATCATAGCATTTAATTTTTAGTGCCTTTATCTCATTTGTCCTAACAGAAACCCTGTGAGATAGGTGTTGTTATCTTTATTTTGTTGTTGAGGAAACTGAGGTTGAGAGATGTTAAGTGACTTTCTTAGGGTCATACAGCAAGTAAGTATCTGGATTCAAACCAGGTTTTCCTGTCTTTGAATCCAGATCTGTACGCACTGTTCCAAACATATGTATTTTACTTGACGTTTAAAATACTATTTTGAGAAGGGATCCATAGGCTTCACCATCCTAAAAGAAATAGTTAAGCACATCTACTTTAGAGAGAGATGATTTCCTGATTCAATATCTCACTTGGAGAAGGAAGAAGACAAACCAATATGACTCCTGTGCTGTGTGCCATTTTTGCAATAAAGTCTAGAAGTTCTTGAGACAGTGAGGGTATAATGAGGCCAGATTGACTTATCCAACCACCTCCAAGGTATGATTACTTTTGGAGAATGTTTAAACTAGTCAGTAAACTATACAGTATATCCAGAAAGTTTAAACTATCCAAATCTTCTAGAGGTAGTTTGGGTCTCATTGGGAAAGAGAGACATATTTGAAAGTTAGAATGTTGACTTGACAGAAATCTCAAGCGATGACAATTCTTGTAGAGCTTTATATCTCTCTATTTGTTCACACATTCCCGCACATCCTTAATAACTTATAATAAAGGCTGAAATAGAAGCAGTTCCATATCCAATGTGCATATTATTCTTTAAATAACTGTGGAAGTTTCCTAAACTCCCTGTTTCTTATGTTTGGAGAAACTACATATTGTAGTTGGATTTCCTCATTTACTACAGGGGGCAGGGAACATTCAAAGGGTGGGAGATGGGCTTTCTTAGATAGTCAACTCTCAGAATAAAATCCAGTCTGAGGGAGTGCCAAGATCATAGGGGTCCTCTGAGCCATGGGATATAAAATAGTGGGTAAAGAAACCATGGGATAATGGAACACAAATTAACTACTGGAAAGGATTTCAAAAGCCTTGTAATTCAATATCTTCATTTTACAAATAAGGAAACTGAGATCCAAAGAGGTGACATTGCCTTCTTAAGTTTATATACAAAGGAAAAAAATTTTACTGAGCTAGACTTTAAAAGCAGGTTTTGTGACTCAGATTCAGTGCTTTTTTCACTGCATCTTGACAATTCAGGACACCCAAATAAACCCATCTTTAATTGATAGCATACCCATCCTATTGAAGTCCAGTCTCTGAAGTAACTAATTAAAATAGTTAACAAGAAGAAATTGAGATTATTACTATTATCTGGCAAAACCTGAAGTACAGCTGTGAATAACTTTTGATTTTTTTTCCTATTCAACATTAGAAGAGGGGTAAAATGAGTCAGGCAGAACATTTCCTCCTCCTCCTCCTCCTCCTTCTTCTACTTCTTCTTTCTCTTCTTCTTCTTCATGGTAATAATTCCTTTCCTTTCTTAGGCTAAACCACATTTTTCCCTTAAGAATTCTTTTTTTCTAGGGAGTTATATTTCTTCATAACATAGCACAAGGCCAAACTCATCTGTTAAATATACCATAGATCTAGACAGGCAGCACAATCAATCTGTTATTTAAACCTTTGTCCATCACATCAAGTACCTGATCTGTACCCAGGGACAAGGGTACATGTGATACATATGTATACTTCCTGGTGGGGGAGAAGTAGTTATCTGTGGGAAGTGGTGTGTAGGGGTTTGGAAGAAAAATTTTAAACTGGCCTAAGAGAAAGTCTTTGTTTTCCCATAAATTATTTATACAGCGTTTCTGAGATGCTTCTGTGCATCTGAATCCAATGTGTTAGACTCAATCTGCAATACAGGCAAGAACAATTTATAGCCAGTGATACCTAAGAACAGAGGTGATGGGAGAGACACAAGTTCCAAAGTATAGTGTGACCTTGATCAAGCTTCCATTTATCTTAAGCAAACTAGAAATGAGACTATTTGACTTTCATATCAGAATAAGACTAAGATCATTTAATTTTTTCTTAAATCACAGAGAACATGGGTCAATTCCTTATGGATGACATGAAGATTCTCAGAAATCATGCCATTATGGTGTAAGATTTGGCAGATTTTATTAAGCAATAAAGGGACAAATGTTACTGAGAAAAGTATAGTTTAGTATGGTTTAGGTGGAAAGCTTCAGGAATATATATACATTGCTCTAGCATTTTCTTAATTTTTATCGATTGCATAGTTAGAGCCATAAATTGTTTATTTGATTTGTGGTTGACAAAAATAAGCAATGTAATTAATATTTTAAATGACAGGGACAGGTTAGAAAATGTTCTTTAAAGTTTGAAAAGGTGGGTAAAATTAAGTACGGTTTTTCTGGAGAGGGGGAAATCATTCAGACCTATGATAGGAAGAAATATACTCTCCACCAATGAAAATAAACAACTGTTCTACAACTTATAGTCTTAGAAAGGTATCTTAGGCCCTGAGAATTGAAATAACTTATTCTGGGTCATAGGGCTTATACACAGTATTTCAAAAATGTTGGTGCTATTTTAGGCTTTAATGATTTAGTTTAATAGCTTAAAACTCCATGAGGGCTTTTGAAACACCCTGTGTATGTCAGAAAAAGTATTTGAATTTAATTATTCCTTAAACCAAGGCTATATTTCAAACCATTATACCATGATACCGCTAAAGAATACATTACATAATGAGGAAAGTAAAACTTTATACTTGAGTTAAAACAAATAACCATCTGGATAGTTGTGGGATATGTGGCCAAATGATACTTCTTGACTTAGCACTCTGAATGTATTAATGGACTGCAAACTCAATATAATTCAATAGTATGACATAACATCCAAAAAAAAAAACCAAATCCAATCCCATTGTAATTCACCTCTAGAGAGTCATAGCATCTAGGATTATGCTTATAACCTCTAGTTTAACTGTAAAGTCTAAATGTGAGATCCTTATCTGGGGACCAATGATTAAAATGCTATCATAGGAACTGAGACATGAATCTTGATACCCTTACTACACATGAAAGCAATGGACGATAGGGTAATAGATTTAGAGTTCAAAAACACCTAAGTGGTTATCTAGATGAGCACTCTTAATTTATAGAGTAAAAATAACTGAGACCCAGGAGGTAAAAATGATTTGCCCAATGCCATAGTGACACTAGATATGAGATCCAATGTGAAGTCCTGTAACTCCAAATCCTATGTCTTTCCATAGCACTATGTAGAGAGAACTTTTCTTCGAAGAGTGAAATGAGAGTGTTGGCTGATATAGCTTTATACTGTGTCCAATAGGAAGAAGAAATGTCACTTCATGGGACAATTTGTTATCTCATCTTATAGTATTCATACATTAAAAAAAAGAATGAATATTAAAATGATCCCCAAGGATGTGCTTATTTCTATTCAGACAATTCTAATAACTATTCACAAGTACAATGTAAGATCCTTGAGAGAAGGGACCATTTTTTAATAATATTAATATCTAGGGTAATTCTTGATATATAATAGAATAGATGATTAATAGTTGCTTGTTGAATTGAATTTCAGAGGATTACAAGGTGGAGAAATTCTACTTAAAATTCCACAAAATTATCCAAAATGAAATGTGTATGTACTTTAATACTTGTTGACTTTGCTCCATATATAACCCTAGAGAGGATAGTTTAAAAATTCAAAAACTAGTTTAGAAGAAAAACTATTCTGTCCTAATTCTTCCATTTTTCCACTTAATAGTATTTTATTTTTTCCAATTACATATAAAGATAGTTTTCAACATTCACTTTTACAAGATTTTGAGTTCCAAATATTTTTCTACCTCCCTCCGCTTCCCAAGCCTCTCCTCCTCCCCCAAGATAGGAAACAATCTGATATAGGCTATACAGATACTATCATATTAAACATATTTCCACATTAGTTGTGTTGTGAAAGAAGAATCAGAATAAAAGAGAAAACACACACACACACACACACACACACACACACACACACTCGCGTGCACATGCAAGCCGAGAGAGAGAGAGAGAGAGAGAGAGAGAGAGAGAGAGAGAGAGAGAGAGAGAGAGAGAGAGAGAGAGAGAGAGAGAGAGAGAGAGAGAGAGAGAGAGAGAGAGAATAGTATGCTTCAATCTAGAATCAGACTCCATAGTTCTTTCTCTGGCTGTTGATAGGCTTTTCCATCATGAATCTTTTGGAATTGTCTTAGATCAATGTATTTCTGAGAAGAGTTATAAATTTGACTCATTTCCCATACATTTTAGAAACAAGGCCTTTATCAGAGACCTTGGCTATAAAATATTTCCCCAGCTTTCTAATTTCCTTCTAATCTTGGTTGCATTGGCTCTGCCCAAAACCTTTTTAATTTAGTGTAATCAAAATTATTTATTTTGCATTTCATAATGTTCTTCCTCTCTGTATTGTTTGGTCATAAATCCTTCCCTTCTCCATAGATCTTACAGGTAAACTGTTTCTTTCTTTCCTAATTTGCTTATGACATTTTATGTCTAAATCATGTACCCATTTTGACTTTATCTTGGTATATGGTGTAAGATAGTCACTGCCTAGTTTGTGCCATACTATTTTCCAGTTTTCCAGCAGGTTTTGTCTAATAGTGAATTCTTATCCCAGAAGCTGGAGTCTGGATTTATCAAACAATAGAATTCCATAGGCATTAACTGCTATGTCTTATGTACCTAACCCAATTCATTAATCTACCACTCTGTTTCTTAGCCATTACTAAGTAGCTTCAATAATTGTTGCTTTATAATACAGTTTAAGATCTGGTACAGCTAGGCCACCTTCCTTTGCGTTTCTTTTCATTAATTCCCTTGATATTATGAACTTTTGTTCTTACAGATGAATTTTGTTATTATTTTTGCTAGCTCTATAAAACAAATTTTTGGTACTTGATTGATATGGCACTGAGTAAGTAAAGTAATTTAGGTAGAACTGTCATTTCTATTATATTAGCTCAGCCTACCCATGAGCAACTGATATTTTTCCAGTTATTTAGATCTAACTTTATTTGTGTGAAATATGTTTTGTAATTGTGTTCATATAGTTCCTGGGTTTGTCTTGGCAGATAGACTCCCAAATGTTTTATATTGTCTATGGTTATTTTAAATAGATTTTTTCTATCTCTTGCTGCTGGACTTTGTTTAAAATATATAGAAAAGATGGTGATTTATGTGGGTTTATTTTATGTCCTGCAACTTTTCTAAAATTGTTAATTATTTCAAGTAGTTTTTCACTTGATTCTCTAGGATTCTCTAAGCATATCATCATGCCATCTGCAAAGAGCAATAACTTTATTTCCTCAGTGCCTATTCTAATTCCTCCAATTTCTTTTTCTTCTCTTTTTGCTAAAGCTAACATTTCTAGTACCATATTGAGTCACAGAGGTGACAATGGACATCCTTGTTTCACCCCTGTTCTTGTTGGGAATGCCTCTTGCTTATTCCCATTACATATAATGCTTGCTGATGGCTTTAGATAGATGCTGCTAATCATTGTAAGGAAAATTCCATTTATTCCTATGCTCTCTAATGTTTTTAATATGAGTGGTTGCTCTAGTCAAAAGCTTTTTCTGTATTGAGATAATCATATGATTTCAGTCAATTTTGCTATTTTTTGGATTAATTTATTTTTAGTTTCTAACATTCAAGATTCAAGATTTTGAGTTATAAATTTTCTCCCCATTTCTACCCTCCCCCACCACTGCAAGGTGGCATGCATCCTGATTACCCCTATCCCAGGTCTACCCTCTCTTCTATTAACCTACTCCTACCCTGACCCATCCCCTTCCCCCTTACCTCCTTGTAGGGCAAGATAGATTCATATACCCCATTGTCTATACATCTTATTTCCCAGTTCCATGTAAAAACAATTTTAACATTTGTTTTTAGAGCCCTGAGCCCCAGATTCTCTCCCATGTTGCCTCCCCATCCACTCTCACTGAGAAGGCAAGCCATTCAATATGGGGTAAACATGTGTTGTCATGCCAAACACTACTATCATAGTCATGTTGTGAAAGACTAAGTATAATCCCCTCCATACTATTCTGTCCTTCACTTATTCATTTTTCTCCTTTGACCTTGTCCCTTTTCAAAAGCGATTGCTTCTGACTAACTCCTCCCCCAATCTGTCCTCCCTTCTATCACTGCCCCCCCCCATTCACTTCCCCTCTCCTTTCCTATAGGGTAAGATATCCAATTGTGCATGTTATTCTCTCCTTAAGTCAAGTCTGATGAGAGTAAGATTCATTCATTCACTTTTACCTGGTCTGTGAGCAATCTCAAGCACTCTTTTCTGCCTTACAACTGTCAGGAGGACAACCTCTCCACAACCATCACAAGCTCTGCCACACTAGTGCTCTTCCTCACCCTAAGACTGCCACCCAGGACTGTGACCCAGATCCAAGCAGGACAAAGGAAAAGAATCCTGCCTCAGTGCCAGCAAAGATATCCCTGCACTCCCACTCTGGTCAGCTGCTTGACCCCCCACTGTCTGTGGGCCTGGAACTCCAGAAGCAGCCACTGCTGCAGCTTCTGCTGGTACTGCATCTGCCACCTCCCACCTCCCTGGTGCTGGGGCCACACTGTGACCTTCTCTCACTCAGGTCCAACAGAGTTTTCTCACTGCTAAATTGTCTTTGGCGTTTGTAGATTGACAAGTCTGGAAACTGCCATAGCTACCAGTGAATCAGTGCCTTGAGGCCTGGTCCACCAGTTCTGCCCAGGCCTGGTCTGTGTAGGTGTGGCCCAAGCTGGGCTGAGCTCTGCTCCCAGCATGGTGTGATAGACCTTCCCATCAATCTTCCAGTCTGTTTTGGCCTGGAGACTTGCTTCACTCTGTCATTTTGTGAGTTTCATAGCTCTAGAATTTGTTTAGAGTCATTTTTACAGGTGTTTGGAGGGATTTGGTTGGAATTGCTCATGCAATTCCCCACTTTTATTCACTCATCTTGTCTCTGCCCCCCTCAATTTTGTTATTGTTATTGTTGCCAGTTATAGTGATAGTTTTCCTAATATTGAACCAGGCCTGCATTTCTGGTATAAATCCCACCTGATTATAATGTACTAGCCTCATAACTTGCTGTAATCTCTTCGCTAATATTTTATTTAAAACGTTTGGATCAATATTCATTAGGGAAATTGTTCTATAGCTTTCTTCCTCTGTTTTGGCTCTTCTTGGTTTAGGTATCAAGACCATATTTGTATCAGAAAGAGAATTTGGTATAATTCCTTCTTTGCCAATTTTTTCCCTAAATAGTTTGTATAGTATTGGAATTAATTGTTCTTTAAATGTTAAGTAGAATTCACTTGTAAATTCATCTGGTCCTGGAGATTTTTTTTCCTTAGGGAGTTCATTGATTGCTTGTTCAATTTCTTTTACTGAAAGGGGGTTGAGCATTTTATTTCCTCTTTTGTTAATTCAGGCCATTTATATTTTTGTAAACATTCATCCATTTAGCTTAGACTGTCAGATTTATTGGCATACACTTGGGCAAAAAAAGCTCCTAATTATTGTTTTATTTTCCTCTTCATTGGTGGTGAATTTACCATTTTCATTTTTGGTGCTGGTAATTTGGTTTTCTTCTTACATTTTTTTTAAAATCAAGGTTTATCTATTTTATTGCTTTTTTTTATTTTTATAAAACCAACTTATACCCACACGCTTGGTCTACATGTAACCTTTCTTACCATCCTAATAATGATATAGCTCTCAAGAGTTATGAGTAACATCTTCCCATGTAGGGATGTAAACAGTTTAACTTTATTGAAAGATGTTTCAGTTTTTTCTCTCCTTTTTACCTTTCTAGCTCTTGAGTCTAATATTTGATAAGATCATATTTTCTGTTCAGTCCTGTCTTTTTTTCATCAGGAATAATTGAAAGTCCCTTATTTCATGGAATGTCCTTCTTTTTCCCCAGAAAGATTATGCTCCATTTTGCTGGGTAGTTGATTTTTGGTTGTAATTGAAGCTGCTTTGCCTTGCAGAATATCATATTCCAGGGCCCTCAGATCCTTTAATGTAGAAGCTGCTAAGTCCCGCATGATCCTAACTGTTGTTCCATGACTGCTAAATTGTTTCTTTCTGGATACTTGCAGGATTTTCTCCTTGACCCGATAATTCTGAAATTTGGCTACAATATTCCTTGGAATTTTCAATTTGACCTCTCTTTCAGGAGGTGATTGGTGAATTCTTTCAATGACCAATTTACCCTCTAGTTCTAAGACTCCATGGCAGTTTTCTTTGATAATTTCTTAAAATATGTTGTCCTGGCTCTTTTTTATCTTGGCTTTTGGTAGTCTAATAATTCTAAAATTACCCTCCTGGATCTATTTTCCAGGTCCGTTTTTTCCAATGAGGTATTGAGAGAAAGAAAGAAAGAAAGGAAGAAAGGAAGAAAGAAAAGAAAGAAAGGAAGGAAGGAAGGAAGGAAGGAAGAAAGAAAGGAAGAAAGAAAGAAAGAAAGGAAGGAAGGAAGGAAGGAAGCAAGCAAGAAAGAATGAAAGAAAGAAAGAAAGGCAGAAAGGCAGAAAGAAAGAAAGAAAGAAAGAAAGAAAGAAAATGAGGCAGAAACACCTAGGCCAAAATCTCCCACTGCATCCAGGACCACCATCTCCAGTAGTCCTGATCTATATTTGGCCACTGGACCCAGATGGCTCCAGAGGAGAAACCGAGGCTGGTGACCTTGCACAGTCCTTCCTCACTTCAATAGAATTCACTTGCATGTCATGGCATCACCTCCCTGACGCCATAGTCCTCTTTGAGGAAACAAGTCCATCCCCCGACTCCAGGCATTTTCATTGGCTGTCCCACTTCATTTAAGTGTTTCCCTGTACTGATTATATCCAGTTTATCTTGTCTATAGCTTGCTGGTACAGGGATATCTTGTTTTATTTCACTTTGTGTTATTGTGCTTCATAGATATTGTGGGTTTTAAAAAATTGAAGGTTTGTGACAACCCTGAATTGAGCAAAACTATTGGTGCCATTTTTTTTTCCAATACCATGTGTTCCCATCATGTCTGTCACATTTTGGTAATTCTCTCAATATTTCAAACTTTTTCATTGTTATTATATCTGTTACAGCAATCTGTGATCATTGATCTTTGATGTTACTATTATAATTGGTTTTGGGCACCACAAACCACTACTACATAAAATGGTGAACTTAATTGATAAAAAAGCTGTTACAGGATAGGATTTTGAAAGATCATGAGCAGTCACCTGAACTGCCAGAGGTAGTTTTGTTGGAGAAAAAGAGCAGCAGAAAGGAAAGTTTGATACGTGACTCAAGTTATATCACTTGAGAGTATTTAAGGATGAAACTGTATGACAACGAATTTGAAAATGAAAAATAAACAGAAAATCTGTCAACATTTATATAATTAATTATTTTCTTTATCAATAGCAATGGAGCCAAAATTGCATATCTAACTTCACAAGTTTAACAAAATTGCAAATAATTTCTCAGGTATATTAAAACAAGAGGAAAAATTGAAAATAGAGAAAATCTACTCATTACTTTCCTAAAATAAACTGCAATCACACAAACACAAACACACACACACACACACACACGCCACACTGGCACTCATTGCCTGAAGAACAAGTCTATTAAATTTCACTTCTTCCTTTTAAGGTCTTTTCAACCCAGAAGGAAGTTTTTTGAGTATCCCGTTTCTCCACCACTATTTATGTTTTCTGAGTTTTATGGGTGCCCTGAACCCAAATTCTATTTAATCAATTAATAGTCAGATTAATTTATATAAATATTTACTTCAATCATGTAGCTAGAATACAAATACACATCCCACCCTATCCTGCAATGCTTAGAGACATAATTCCCACTTTATACCACCTCAGTATCTGCAAAAAGGAATTGAATTAGTTCCATAGCTTTATTTAGTTCCCAAATAGCATTTCCTCACCCTGTTCCAAGTCTAAAGCTCTCCTAGGCTTATATCTTGCACCCTGATATCTCAGGATTTCACTGCAGTGATGGCAGCAATGTTTGGTCTATATCCTGGCTCCAATGTTGACATGGCTGGAGCTACTTGGTACTGGGGATCTACCATCTGCATCTAAAGCTGAAAAAAAACCAGACCAAAACCCTAAGTCTGGGTCTCAAGGCTACAGGAGCTAAGGGAAAGATAGCCCTTCCTGCAAGTACCAGCTCAGTGCATGGCACCTAAACTTTCTATGAAAAGCATCTTCACCACCTATGGCACTTTGCAGCCTGTTCCAATTTTACAACCAAAGGAAAGTCACTATCCCTGCCCACATAGTAGGGGAACTCAGAATATTTTCCCCCAGAAACAGATGCCTGCCATCTCCCACATATGTTGCTCCATCTTTGGGCATATATAATAAAGTCCCATTAAAATTTCATGCAGTCAGAAAAAATAATTAAGTATCAAGGAATCACAGTCAGGATCACACAAGATCCAACAGGTATAAAATCAGGAAGAATGGAATACAATTTTTCAAAAGGCAAAAGATGTAAGCTTATAACCAAAAATAAATTATCCAGAAAAAAATGAATATAATCCTACAGGGAGCAATGAACCTTTAATGAAAGTGAAGTCTGTCAAGGCTTACTGATGAAAAGATCAAAGTAGAGCAGAAAATTTGAAATACAAACATTGGATAGCAAAAAACATAAAAAGGTAAACATAAGTACAGAATTGGAAAAGATTTTATAAAGATGAAATATCTATTCTAATGGAGAGCGAAAGATAATATAAACATATTCTAAGAACATCCTATCATCAAGTTTGTTAGAGGGAGTCAAGTATGACAGAAGAACTCAGATTATTTTTTTCTACAATTTGATGATGTTTTATAGAAGAAAATAGCAGCTGCATGGTGCGCTGAATAGACTGTCAAATTTGAAATGAAGAAGATTCATCTTCACGAGTTCAAATTTGGTCTCAGACACTTAGTAGCTGTTATGACCCTGAGCAAGCCATGCAACCCAACTTGCCTCAGTTTATCATCGATAAAGTAAGCTGGAGAAGAAAATGGCAAACCACTCCTGTATCTTTGCCAAGAAAGCCCCAAAAATGGGATCATGAAAAGTCCTACATGACTGACATGACTGAACAATAATTAAACATCAAAAGAGAAATCTGGAAAATGCAAGAGACGAATAAAATCAAATTTTCTAAAAAAGAAGTAAAACTAGACAGGTATTAAATATATACATAGCAATTGATTTATCTGTATCAATTTATATCTATATACATATGGAACCATATATATACATATCTATATCAATCATTATTTATAGATCATATACGAATGCACATATATGTGTATGTATGTGTGTATATATGTGCATCTATATCTTTATATATCTATATGATTGATTATTTATGTAGGTAGAGAAGCCTTTTCACTTCTTGCCCTCTTGAAGCATAAAAGAACCAACTTAGGTTGAATTCAAAACAGAAGTTATACTGGAACTTCTTTGGACTTTCTGATAATGCTTTGTCTCACCTGGCACATGGGAAATGAAGGGAAGAGAAGGAAGTGGAAGTGAAAAGAATAAGTATTTATGTATCACCTACTATGTGCTGAATGTTTTGTTTTTTATAAGTGTGTCATTTGATCTTTACAATTCTGCAAGGCAAATGGTATTGATACTTTTCAATTTTACATTTGAGAAAAAAAGAGGTAAAGTAATTTGCCCAAGGTGATGCAACTCATAAGAGTCTGAGACCAGATTTGAACTGAGCTCCTGACTTCAAACTCAGCACTATATCTGCTGTATCACCAGTTCATTGCCCTCCTAGATGTGGAGATCAAAAACAAGTATCCTTTTGTTGAATTTAACATTGTTAAAAATAATTTTTAAACTTGCATTATTTAAATCTCTTATTTACAAAATTGTTGTTATTTCATTTTATGGTCAGTATGTGCTCTTTTTTATATTTTGACTTTCAAGCCAGAGGGTGGCATCCCAAAGGTTCCAGAATGCCCGATATTGTTTATGACAAATATGAAAAGTAGAATAAAGTCTGAAAATGCTTCTATGAGGTAGAGTAGACTAAAGAAAACTGAAGCAGATAACAATACATGCAAGACTATGATTATGTTTTATAATAACAATACTAGTCTTAATATCAATAGTAATAGCAATTAAATCTGCAAAAATATGCAAAGTATAAAAAGTTCAGAATGGCATAGAGAAGCAAATATGAGGTTTTAATTATTACTTTGAAATAAATACCCATATTTAAATTATAAAAAAGGAGATTACAGTGTTACATGTGATCCTTTTAATTTTTTTTATTTTAATGTTTATTTTTGTTGATGGCTAAAATGATTAGAATAAACCAAATTTAAATAGATTAAAACAAAATGAATAAAGAATCAACAGTGCTATTGCTAAATACAATTGTATAAAATATTAATAATAGCAACATAAAAAAGATGTGATTCAGTTCAGTTAACACAACAGGAATAAAAAGATGAAAATGAAACACCTACGTTCAATGCGCAAAAGGATGCTTTTTTGGTATTTTTTGTTAAATTAGTATATAACATTTTCTGCCAATGATATTGTTATACACTTAATATATGAATATTATGCTGCTCATAATTTTATGAAATAGTAATTTTTTATTTTTTGAATGATTGTTTTTGTTGTTGGTAATGTTAGGGAACATTCAGCTTAGTGACCTTTGACAAATGCATAATTATTACTTGGCAATTCACCAACTTCTAGTTAATGATGATAATGATGATGATAATGATGATATAATAGTACTAGTAGTAGCAGCAGCAGCACCTGTAATTTATATAGTGCTTTATGGTTTGCAAAGCACTTTACAAATATTACATCATTTTAGTTTCACAAAAATGATGAGAAGTAGATGATATTGCAGTTACCATTTTACAGATGAGGAAATTGAGGCAGAAAGAAGTTAACTGACTTACCTAAGGTTCAAACAGCTAAAAGAACCTTAGGAAATATTTGAAGAAAATTCTTCCTGACTCTTAGTCTAGCACTTTAATACCAATACCATAGTGAGTCACCTCACTATCTAGGTGTTTAGAATGGAAGACCTATTGTTGTAGGTAATACAGTTGGAAATAGTAATTTTCCCTTTTCCCACTCAGCTTGGTAGGTAATGGGAGAGTGTTTTGGCAATCAAGATGGGCTCTTAGCACTTATTCAACCAAGTGCCTTTGAATAGTTTGGCCTTTGTTTCCTTGACTAAATTAGGAGCCCTTGATGACCTCCTTGCCTCAAGGGAAAGCCTAATTTACATGGGTTTGAGTGGCATGTTTCTGACATCAGAGGCTTTTAGACCACGTGGGTTTAAGTCACATTTTTGTGACGATTATAGGTCACATGTATGAGTCGCATGTTTGACTCACCTTTGACCCTGAATAAGATATATAAACCCAGAGGTTGACTTTCTCTTTTGGAGCTCTGAGCCATAGCAGGAGTGGTGCATGACTCTAGGCAAGCCATTGTTATGAGCTCCCTGGCTTTGAAGAAAATCCAGATGTTGATGCTTCTCTGCTAACTGTATATTGTGATTTTGTCAGATAGAAATCTATCTGTTGATTTGTGTTTATTTGTTCTGTTTGTACCCTGAGCTCTGAAGCTCAGGGTACTGGCTTTCCCCCCTGAGCTGAGTGAATGATATTTGTATGTTGGATTAAAGTAAGGTTGTTAAACCCTTAACGTTGCTTTCCTTAGTAAAGCAGATCGAAAGAACTTGTGTTGGCAGCTTTCTGTGTGCTGGTTGTTGGTGGGTCTTACACAAGTACAGCAGCTGCTAGAAGATTGTTGCAGCAGAGGGAGGTATAGGAAGAGGTGGTCTTAAGGAGGTGAACAACAATGAGTCATGTGATTGGAAATAATACATAGCTGTCTATTGTTGACAGGGGATGGACCTCCTACATTTTAGCTGATGCTTCCGCTAGAGCTGAGATTTGTAATTAAACCTTGAATTTGAAACCACAGTATTCTAGATTCAGAACTAGAAGAGATCTTAGAGACAATGATTCCAACCTCTCATTTCACAGATGAAGAACCTGAGACTAAGTGACTTGACTATGTTCTCATGGCTGGCATTTATCTAAGGCAATATTTAAATCCAGAGTCTCCTGACTCCAAGTTCAGCATTCTATCCACCACAGTACACTGCCAGTCAATTGTAAAGGCCCATAAAGAATAAATTTTTGGCATTATAATATGATAAACATTTGTTAAATGCCTACTATGCACTAGTCACTATGCTAAGTGCTTAGGATACAAATAAGGAAAAAAAACAGTCTTTATCCTTAAGGAGCTTGCAACCTAACGGAGAATTGTTGTTAGCTCTTTGTTCTCAAAAAGGACCGATGAAATCATGAGGGTGATGGCTTGTCTTGCCCATTAATTGAATGTAAGTAAGGTAGAGTTGCACAGAGTCATTAGCCTTACTCTCCCCCACAGTCATCATAGTCCAGTGGCAAGACAAAAGTCAAGATTACTGGCAATGGCCCAAGATTTAGCAGGTGACAATGGTCTTTTTAGTTAAGGTCTGGAAAGGTTTTAGTTTGTCTTTCGCAATGTCCATTCAAGGACTAAGGTCTAGGTAAGAATTGAGACTAAAGATAATCTAGTTTACCACATAAAAGTGTCAATCTGGGAGGGGAAGACACTCAAAGTTTCTGGCCTGAACAGAAAAAAAAAATTGCCATTTGCACTCACTCTAAGCCATCAAAACATATACAGTGAGCAACAGATATTTGGGCTGAGCCTATTACTAGAAGTTCATTGAAAGCCAGAGTGATTTGGGTTTAAAGGCATAGTCAAGTAACTCCATTTGAATCACAATGTGCTTTTTTAGAGCCTGTTTTTACAGAGCTATGTAAAGAAATTATAAATGAAAACATCACAGGACAAAAATAAATTGTCTCAATCTTTTGAAAAAGGCATAAAAAAAATTTTCCCAAACCTCGAGATATCTTACAAAGCATAAGTGACAGAAAGTTACATTTCTTTGGACAGAACTCCAACATGTAAATGTATGACACCCCAAGTAAAGAGAGGGACCACACATGGTAAGAGAAGAAAAAAAGGAGGAAGAGGAGGAGAACAAGGAGAAGAAGAGGAGGAGGAGGAGGAGAAGAGGAGGAGGAGGAGGAGAAGAAGAAGAAGAAGAAGAAGAGGAAGAGGAGGAAGAGATGGAGGAGGAATTAGATGTAAGTGAGGTGGAGATGCACAAAGTAAACCACCTCACTCTCCCCTTAGGAGTCATCACAGTCCAGTTTCAAAATAAGAGACAAGATGCCTGGTGATGGCCCAGCGATAATGAAAGAAGACAATACACAGAGAAAACTGAAAGCGGGGGTGGCTTGGGGTTCCTGTGTATCAGTGTATACCTGGCTATAGGGCATGAAGATGATAATGGAGTCAAAACCCAGCAGAAAAGTTAGTGGAAAATGCATCAATGACTGGCATTTTGAGCCCTCTATACAGGGAAGCTATACAGAGAAGTATTTTGCTCAACCTTCCATCTTTTCACTTAGAGTGGCAGAGGCAACTGAGAGTGCTGATGAGGTATAAATACCAAAGCTGAATGAACGTCCATGGTGATGTTTCCTGATATATTCATGTGCATGGTCATGATGATGATAATGGCGATGATAATTATGATGATGATAGACTAGAAACCAGGCAGAACAGTTTGTGCAAATGAAGACATAGCTAGGATTTTGAGTTCTATATAAAGGGAGTCTTTGTGCAGCATTTTTTGCTCCACTCTCCAGCCCTCCAACCAAAGTGGCAGAAGCAACTGAGGGTGCTGATCGTCTGTGAATATATCATCAGCATTATCAGCACCAAAGAAGATATGATGTTGCCCCTTGAGCCATAACCAGGTTGAGGCAGCTGGGCCTTTTCTTGTCCCACTTGAGTAATCTCTATTCCACTCTAAATCTCCTCAGTTATTTCAAATGAATTATATATCATCTAGATGTGGAGTCTTCAGCATTCTCATTGCTTTTGTTTGGACAGTCAGCAGATTACAGATGTCTTTCCTAACCTGTAGAGCATAGAACTGAACACCATGATCCAGATGTATTGTGAAGAAAACTCAGTACAATGACTCTACCATGTCTTTATTTTGGGAAGCTATGCCTTTTAACACAGTCCAGGATCATACTTTTGTGGTTCTCGCTTTCTCTCTCAGATCTTTAATTCTTTTTTTTCCAGAAAAATTGCTCTCTCATCATTCTTCATGAACTTTGTGCTTGTGATTTTTTTAATAAGCATAACACTTTCTTGTTAACCCTATGATTTTTAATCTTATTAGATTAAGCATAATGATCCAAACTATGAAGATCATTTTGGATGCTCTCATTCAGTGTGCTAGCTATCACCTTTAGTCTTTTGTCATTTAAAAATGTAATAATCAGCCTAATAGTCCAAGCCATTTATAAAAATAGAGCTAAAATGCAGACCTCCTTCTAAGGTGACTTTGAACTATCAACAACTACTCTGAGCTTGGTCTTTCAACCATTTTCAAATCTCATTGCATTATAGTCTAATACATATCACTTCAGCTTTTCCAAAAGATGATAGATACTGCACTACACTATATTAACTATTTTGCTAAAGGATATTCCTCTAATCTACCAGTTTTGGTAAGCCTGTCAAAAAAGAAAACAGGCTTAGTCTGGCACAATTTTTTTGAGACTTAGTCACTTTATCTTGCCCAGGCTCAAAGTGTAGTGGCCTCTCTGACACCCAATACAGCTACTGATTGGAATGGGAGCTATGGCCTTCTCTGTTTCTACCCTGATCTGGTTCACTCTTCTTTTGGTAGCCTAAACATCCTGTCTAGTGATCACACACCATATTGGTGGTAGACTTAGTGATAACTTCTAATCAAATTCAGTTCACTGTAAGTTATTCAGAATATTAGCACTGCATGGGAAAGAATTTGTCTTCATCCTCCCTCACTAGCCCTTAGATTTGAATATCCCCGTTAGCCATTTTTATTTTTCCTTTTTATCCTTATAAGACCAAAGTAACTTACTTAGCAAAAACATATTTTACATATCTTGAAAAAAAAAACAACAAAAACTAAGTTATTTGGTGAATTCCCTAGGCATCAACAGCAGTTTCTTCAGTTCCTTCTGTCATTTTTTTCATTTTCTCTTCTTTCAGGAGATTTAGTTAGGCAATAATCCTATTGATTTTTGTTAATGTATTTATATTTTAGGTAGCTAGAAATATCAGTTGGACCCCCAAGATCCCTTTCTGAGGGAGTGCATTCAATAATAGTTACAACATTTAAATTTATCTCTCTATACATACATATAGAAATATATATACATATATGTGCATATTATGTATATGTGTGTGTGTGTGTGTGTGTGTGTGTGTGTGTATGACAGAGATTGCAAGAAAGAGAGGGGAGAGGGAGAGGGAGAGAGCACTAGGATGGTGGAAAAAATAGGATTGAAAAAGAAGAGAGGGATGTAGAATATGAAATACTAGAAAGATATACCTGGTAGTACTTTGCCTCTGATTGGTTGTGTCAATGAGAGATGGGACAAATAAAAAAAAACTCCAAGTTTTCGAATCTTTGTGACTAAATAGTGGTAATGTTATTGACAAAAATCTGTTTTCTAGGGGAAATTTTGGGTTTGGTTTGTTCATGTTGTGTAGTACAAAGGTATCAAACTCAAAAAATACTGCTAATTATTCATACCTGAGGATCCTTGTGATCTGTATATTGACAAAGAAGACCACATATCAATAAGTTCTATGTCTATTATATTTTTATTTCTTTTGTTAAATATTTCTCAAGTATATTTTGATTTTAACCTAATTTTAATTTTAATCTAGTTTGAACCACTGCAGGGTCCAGAATTCTCTGGCACATGGATATTCACAGTCTCTCCCCCCAAAAAATAGTGGAGCAAGTTCAGTACTGAAGAAGGAGTCTGGGGCTTTAGTATGATTATAAGAGAAGCTTAATAATCATAATAAGTTAATTACACTGGGGCAGAAAGATGGATCCCTGCCAAGAGTTTAATAATCCTCAGTCTGGATCAGCAGCCAGAAGATTCAGTGGATCCCTGTAAAGACTCAAAAAAAGCCCCATGGTAATTATAGAAATCCAACAAAGGGAGGAGGAGTGATAGAGCATCATTACATATGTCATCACAGTTCATCTAATGTTTGATTTACTGTTTAATACTAGGCTTGATTTCAGAATTCCAGACATTAAGGCTAAGGCTATTGGGTAGGTGTTCAGACATGCAAGGTCTTATACTGGCCACTGTGTCTTTGTTATGACTTTCACCTATCAAGACCCCACAACCACACTCAGAAGTTAAAAGCCACATGTTTGATATCTCTGGTGTAGCAATTAGGGCATTGATATAAAATCAGGAATTGAAATATGGTCTCAGCAACTTATTAGCTATGTGTCTCTGGTCAAATCATATAACGTCTCCATGCCTCTGTTTTCTCATCTATAAAATGAGGGATTGAACTTGATGTCCTTAGGGTCCCTTTCAAATGTAAAGGGAATAATCCTATGATTTATTTTTAGGGTTTCCAGGTAGAGAAACAGGACAAGATACAAACACAACCAGTTTAAAAGATAGATAGATAGATAAATAGATACAGACAGATAGATTAATAGATGGATATACAGAGTTATACATACAGACATATGCATACTTGTAAAAAACCAACTAGATTTTTTTTTATCAACAAGACACAAAGTAATCAGTTTTGCTAATATTTTAACTACTAAATGACCTGAGAAGATAAAAATGGTTTTGTATTTTTTAAAGACAGCCCTAAGTCAATATATTGTGCCATAAAGAAAGGTCAGGTGAAGAAAAATGCTTTAATAGAGAAGTAAGAAATTCCAAATGAACTTTTGTTAGTGAATTTGGAATTATAAAGTTGAATTGTATTCTAAAGAGATGAAATAAAAGGTATATAAGTTGTAATACTTTAGATAAATGGAGATGGTGACCATTGTTATAAATAATACAGGTTACCATACTACTAGATGCACTTTTAGACCTCCAGGTATTCTCAACTGTAAAACAGGAATACAATAGGACTTACCTCCCGGTATTATTGTAGAGATCAGACGAGATAATATTTGTAAAATGCTTAGTATTGTACCCAGCAGATTATGGGCACTTAATAAATGATTTTTCTTATACTCCACTCATGTTAATAACTCCCTAAAACCCTAACTCAGCACCCATAACATTGGGGAAATGTCATGAAACAGTAAATAAAGGGAATGTCAGCCAAGATTACATAAGGTGACGAGTATGTCTATGTTCCCTGAGAGCACTAGTGATGAAAATCTGGCATGAATCCTGAAATTCTGGGCAATTGGTTTTTGGTGGTGCCACTGATTTTTGTAAGTGCTCCAATCAGTGAGATGAAATTCCTTCTATAAATCTAAGAAATAATTCTCTTAGCATAAGTTTGTAATAATAATACTTATTATTACTATAATTATATTAATAGCAGCTAACATTTGTGTAACACTTCCAATGTGCCAGGCACTGTGCTAGGTACATTACAATTTTTATCTTTTTTCATCCTCATAATGGCCTTGGAGGTAGGTGCTATTCTTATCCCCATTTTACTGGTGAAGAAACTGAGACAAACCAGGATGAAGTGACTTGTCTAAGCTCATACTATTAGTAAGTGTCTGAGGCTGAATTTCAACTCGCCTTCCTGACTAAAATTCATCTATCTATCCACTGTGCTGTCAGAGTTGTTGATGGTCCATATTAAATACAGCTAGGTTCCATTTTGAGTGAATAAAGAATCACCTGCAGTGGCTGCATGCATTGAATTCTTCACTATTCATTATTATAAGTATGTATAAATATGGCACTTATTTCCAGTCTAATGGGAATATGAAAAGTGGATTCATCAAGATTATTAGAAGTGTTGCTCTTGTGTGATCTATTAACAAAAAATTCAAGATATGGCAAAAACTAGTCAGAAACATCAGTACCCAATCTTCTGGAAATGCAGATGATGCTGACCATTAAGGTAAGAAAAATCCTGAGCGTACATGAAAGGAAATTCCAGCTTAACTCCCACAGTCATCAGTGAGGAAAGCAAGGCCTGTGGAAAAGGAGCCCAGGATCCCCACCACAACCAACACCAACCACTGACCAAATGTCACAAATAGGCAGAAAATTTCAAGAACCCAAGGAAAAGCAATTCCTCCTCCCCACCCCTCTACAGACCACTAGTCCTGCTTCCAACACGGGATCCACAGTCCCCATGCAACCATATAAATTTTTCTGCCGGAGTTCTAGACTTGTGTTTTCAGAAGCCACAGTGACTGAAGACACAAAAGGGACATTTTTTACCATAAAAGTATTTGTAACTGTCAAATAATTCAACATCAGAAATGGAAATGGTTTTACCAGTAGAAATGATATTAAATGAGGGATATTGCCATCTCTTCCATTCTAAGGACCATGGGAATTTCTCATCTGACTTAGAGTTGAAAAAATGAAAACTATTGAAGATATATGGAAAGATATTAGAAAATTTCTTAAGCTTATGAGATACAATTTTTCTATCAAAACTTTTTTTTAAAAAATGGTAATACCATACAAATTAGTAATGTCACTATACAAATTATTCTCTAAAACTGAAAAAGCACTCCACCACACCCCTTTTATCAAATAAATGTAATACCAATACCTCGACCAGTGAAGGGCAAAACACAGGAAAGCTATAAAGTAATATAAATAATGAGTAGCAATTTTAAAAATACATAAAACTTTGTCAGACTATAGCAACACATAAGAGAAATCACTCATTATGACTAGGCTGTATTTATAACAGAGAGGTGGGACTTGTTCAAAGTTAAGAAAACAATAGCAGCTAATCATATTAAATATAAAACATAGAAAATCATGTGATTATCACAATAGAAGCAAAAAAAAGCCTTCAATAAAGAACAACACACATTTAGGGTTAAAAACTCCTTACAAAATGTAGGCATAGATGGCCTTTTTTAAAAAACAATGTCATTTTTAAAAAATTTACATAAAGAAGAATTGCCAGAGAAAGAGGATGAAGAAAAAGGCTTGTTCTTTCCATGTTGGCAAGAAGTCTAAGAAAATAAAAATGTAAGCTGAGTTGATAATGAAACAGAAAGGTTATTCACTGCATTTAATTAATTGTACAATAATTATATCAAGGATGGTAATCAATACTCTAATTTCTTCAAGTGACTAAAGAATTGAAAGACAAGTGAGAAAGAAATTATTGGCTTGACAGCAGTGACTTTATTATTAGCAAAGACCATAGTGAGCTTTCTGTGGCAAATAAGATTCAGCCTTTCTTAACAAATGTGATAACATATCTACAAGTGAAAGACAAAAAACAACGAGCAACCCTTGACATACTTGACAAGAGAGTAACAATATCACCTCAGTAAATATTGAACAAACTTCACCAAAAAGTGCTATAATATTTATATAAACATTGTTGATAATCACAATGCTTTTGACATAGTTCTGCAGCCAACATTTATTCATATACTTCAAATACAAACCAAACATAATAAGAATACTAGAGTGTTTGATGTTTGCTTGGAAAATTATTCCCTATTTAGTATATACTACAAAAAATAATGGTAATAACATTTCACATATAAACAATATACACATATATGCAAAATTGAGCAAAATTCAATAAATTGCTTCATTTTAAAATTATTTTATTTACCTGTTCAATAGCCAATAGAATAATAAATATAAAAGAATAATAGCAGAAGAATTGGGTCAATTGGAATCACAATGATAAAAAGTGTGCACTCAATAGTAGTGGTGATGATGGTGGTGGTAGTGATGGTGGTGGTGGTGGTGGTGGTGGTAATAGCAGCAGCAATAGCAGCATTAGTAAAGTATGGCATTGATATCAGAGTTTAGTTTTTAAAAGTCTTTTGCACACAATATTTTACTTATGTCAACATCAACTATTACTTTGGTTAGAAACAATGAAGATTAATAGAATTAAAGTAGTTGATAACATCTCCATTGACCATTTAGACATAGACCAGAACAGAGAATGTGGTACAGCATATATCTTGTACTGTGTGTAGGAAGCCCTAGCTTCTTACTAAAAGTTTGGATTTATCTTGGGCCATCCTTCTTTCCCCTTCTACACTATCTCACTTGATGATCTCATCAATCCCCATGAATTCAATTATGGACCGTATTATCTTTCCCCCTAATCCTTCTCCTCTTGTCAATCCCCCTTATTAATGTCAAGGGCCTCATCATCCTGTCAGGTGCCCCGACTTACAAGCTTTCTGTCATGTTTGACTCTTCACTCTCAATCATCCTATATACTCCCCCCATACAAATTCTGTAATTTCTATTTTTGCATCAATTATCAATTCAAACAGCTACCAATCTGGTATAGGCCCTTAGAACTGAACATCTGGACTACTGCAATAGCTTTCTGTTTAGGCTATGTAATTCAAGTCTTAACTCCCTTCTGATCTTTTCTCCACTCAACTGCCAAGCTGCCAAAGGACAGACCTGACCATGTCATTCTCCTATTCAGTGGCTCCCTATTATTTCCAGGATTACATATAAAATTCTCTGTTTGACTTTTAATTCCTCTTCCCAACATTTTCCTTTCCTACCTTTCCAGTATTCTGACCCTTTACTCTCTTCTACTTATTCCATTATCAAGCAACAGTGGCCTTCTTGCTATTCTTCAGACACAGCACTGCATCTCCCAATATTTGCCTTCACTTAAGCTGTTCCCCCATTTCTACAATGTTCTTCCTGATGCAAGAATGTGGAAATAATGAGAGAATTGCATTATTTTTTTGAAATGTAATGACTTATTGGAACCCACTAAATTTTAGCTCTTGTATTTCCTCTTTCCTATCTTTCTTCAAAGTTTAGCTCAAATAACACTTTCTGTAAGGGACCTTAAACACACACACACACACACACACACACACACACACACACACACACTAAGACCTTCCATCTGTGACTACCCCCAACTTACATTGTATAGACTATTTTGTTTTCTGGTTTCCTCACCCATTCAAATATGAGGTTCTTAAAGGAAGAGGCCATAGTTTTGCCCTTCTGTGTATTACTGGCACTTAGCACAACTCCTGTAACATACTTAATATTTATTGAATGCCTATGAGAAGTGCATTGCAACTGAACATGAAAGATAAGGTCTTACAAATGCCAGTAATCAAAAGAAAATCAGAGCTATAAAAGTGTCAATGCATTCTCTTTACGCTAATACCTTCATTTGGTACGGAGATGTGAGAACTGGCTTGTAGTTTTTTGGGTGGGGGGAGGGCAGGCAGGGATGTAATGTCCATTGAAGCCCATTCTGTGTTTGGAGCAACTTAACATCTTGAATTAATAGTATCTGGTATTTATTGTGTCCTTTAATGTTTATGAAGTAATATAGAAACATTCTCTCATTTGAGCCACACAAAAATGCTGGGAGGTAGGTACTATAGATTTTCTTCAGCCTTATTTTGGATAGGAGCAAACTGAGACTTGGGAAGGTCAAGTGACTTACTTGCTCATCATCATGCATCTAATCAATATCAGAGTCAGGACATGAAGTGAGGTTTTCCTACTCCAAGTCCCATTGCCTATGATCCACACTTTCACTGAACAGTGAATTCTAGTGCAAAGCAGAAGCAGGTGTCTTCTTTTTGCCTAGCAAGTTCTGAAGTCCTCGATCTTAGTGCTGGGCTATATGAAAAGAGCTTAATACATATGAAATTCACAATGAACTTCATGAAGGCGGACTAGCTTATGGGGCTGGGGGGGTTGGGGGGGTGAAACTTCGAGAATTCACCAAAATTCCATATGTGGTTCCATTGCAAGTGAACATATGGAAAATGGCAGGGAAAAGAGGGAGGGCTGTTTCTTTCCAGGCATGAGTGAGGTACTGACTCATTGAGATGACAAAATATCTTCTAGATCAAGGTTGGGGAACCCACAGCCTCAAGGCCACATGTGGCCCACAAGGTCCTCAAGTGTGGCCCTTTGACTGAATCCAAACTTCACAGAACAAATTGTGGCCTAAAGGCCACAGTTTCCCCACCCCTTCTCTAGATGGTTCTATGCTTCTAGAAGCACTAAATACTTGGGGTTTGCTGAACAAGAATTGAGTTGATTTAAGAAAAAGGTAATCTATATCTTTTTGTTCTTTTTTCAAAATTAAATTTTAGCTTTTATCAAATAGCAAGCAATTATTTTCTCTAACTTCATTCTACTATCACACTTGAAAAAGAAAAGAAAACATAATAAATATAGTCAAAGAAAACTATACTCAAAAAGTTACTAAACCATGTATATCCTTTGACCCAGGGATACCTCTATGAGGCATATTTCCACAAAGAGAGCAGAGAAAGAGGAAAAGGACTTATACATATATACAAAAAAAATTATGATAGCATTTTTAGTCAGTGACTAAACATTTAATAAGTGTATCCTATGTGTGAGGTACTGTGCTAAGTTCTGGGAAAATGAAAGTAAAAGACAGTCCCTACTTTTAAAGAGCTCACAGTCTGGTAAGGGAGACAACATGAAAACAGCTATGTATGAGCAAGTTATATGCAGGATAAATCAAATATAATTAACAAACAAAAACACTAAATTTAAGAGAGATTGTAAATATTCCCTTTATGCTGCAAAATAAAATACCTCCCTCTTTCTTTGCAGGGCTAAATTAGGCAGAAAAATAGATGACTTCCAGAAAGCTGGGTGGCTGCCCTTTTTTCCACCCAACAAAGAGCAGCTGTGACCACATAATCAACTATCTTTTTGGGCATTTTTTAAAGCCAGAGTATTAGAAAGCATGTTGTACAAAGAAAGTCAATGTCAAAGCCAGGAAGATATGGATTCAAATTCTGTTTCTTAACCATATTGACAGTGGAAGATTGAACAAGTCCATTAGCATCTTACTGCTCTAGAAAATGCTCTAAGGCCAAAAGTTATAGAGACAGCACCAACCTACATTTGTATGGGAAGTTTCCTTACTTGGGACTTCCCTAGTGTAAAGAAATCATAGGTATTATTCATTTCCCTGTCCCTTCCCTTAGTAGCTGGCCAAGAAGTAACCTCAAGGTAAACATGTCTAAGCAGTGACCCAGTGAGTTTATTCACAGCTCCTTTTTACATTTAGAACTAAAGAGCAAGGATAACAATGGCCACTGGAAACAGTAGAATGAACTACTGGAGAAAGTAGAGCCTAAAGGCAATGGAAATGACTACAGTCTGATGACAAAAGAGAGTCAATCACAAAATGACAAGGAAGTTGCAAGAAACATGACTTCTAACATTAGTGAAGGATAAGTGTTATAGACACTGCAAAGGCATTTTCTTCTCAGAAATCAGCAGAGAACTTCGCCCAGGTAGAACTTCAGGAGAACTCTACAAAGTAGAATGAGTACATATCAAAGAATACAAATAAGACTTCCAGCGCATGAGTTGTGATTTATCTTTTTGTCACGTGTTCTATATACCTGTGCTTCATTACAGTTTTCCTTTTTATCCTCTCTTCTCTCTTGCTATTGACATTGATTATATTTCTGAGAGAGTTCATCCCAGGTTTTTGTTTTTATTTTTGGGATTCAAGAGAGTGTATTTTGTACTGATTATTCCTGCTACAATTGATCAATCAGTACTTTAATAAAGCTAATTACATCTGGCCGCCTAATTGTTAATTGACAATATGGTGGTTGGGTCTCATGAACATGACCTGTTGCTATTGCTGTTCCTTTATTTTCAAAGAGGACCAATGATGTCACAGGTTGATGTCTTGACTCATGCATGGATTTATGTGAAGCAGAGTTGCATAAATTTGCCAGCCTCACTCTCTCTTCTAGTCGTCAATGTCCAGTGGTAAGACAAAAGTCAAGACAGCTAGTGATAGTTTGGGATGCAGTAGATGGTCTTAGGGCCTTTGATATCTAACCAAGCTCTAAGCACTCCACAGTGCCATTCTAGTCATCTTCATGCTGTTGAAACAAATTGTTCTCATTTATCTATTCCATCAGGGGAAGTCTTCACATGCTTGGGACTGAAATACCTCTAACTGAACAAGAGTATTACAAACCCACCCCCTTAGGAAAAAAGAGAGCACTCAGGAGAAATCAAGAAACTTGGGCTCAGATGTAAGTATAATCAATGCAAAGTAGGATACTGTTTATAAAGTATGTGGAAATGTGCCTGATTAGCACTCATATCTTATGTACATTCTCACATTTATATTTTTACTCCTACCTCTAACATTTCACATCTACCTCTAACATTCTATCTTACATCCTAATATTGTTCAATCTAAAGTTCTTTCCATTTCTAAGTTATTAGCCAAAATGTACTTATTAAAAGTAAATAAAATCTATTAATAGAGGGATCTCTAAAGCTTGAACATGGACCAGGTATGTGTTTAAATGCTAATTCCTAAATTTCCTTTCAGCTCTAATGTTCTATTATTCTATTCCTTTCAAATCAAAAGAAAGAAACAAAGCTGTCCTACAAGCAGACAATAGGTAGATGTCTATTTTACTTATTCCTTTGCAAACCTAATTAGAAAACAGAGCTCTGAAAAGCTTGTGTGGGAATAAGTATTTCATGAATGATTCCCTTGGCTTCAAACTGAATAACATACAAACATTTGTAAGTGTATTATTACCCAATGATTGTGAATCTGCAAAGAGGCACAACTTATTTACTTTTCCTTGAAAATATACTGTTACCATTTGGATTCCACATCTTAATAGCCTCTATCTCTGACGTTATGTCTTATGGGCATAATTTAAAGTGACAAGTCTAAAAATTACTGTTCTCCTTCTGTCTACCCCATACCAGCTAGAGAATCCCACATCTGTTACCCAGTTTTTGCCATGATTAATAAACACACCTAAAATAGAAATGATCCTTTCTCAAAATTGGGAGAACTGGGGGGTTGCAAGGCTGCTGATGAAATAGTTAGGCCAGCTGGTCTATTACACCCCCACAGGGGGAGAAGATGGCCTGGGGTTAACATAGATATAAAATATACCATTAGTTGCCTTGGCTTCAATCAAAATAACAACTGTCCACCTCATCAAAGCTAGTCTTTTTTCCAAATCATTTGTCCTTGTTTGTGCTTATTTTTTTTGTACCTGGAGGATCTACATTTGATGTGTTTCTGAGTTTTCTCTAGTGATAACAAATTATCTACTCAGACACACTTCCAAATGCTCCTTCAAAGATTAAATGTTGATCCAAACCCTCTTATGACTATCTCCTTAAATTCTTTCCTTAGGATTCCTAACACCTAGCCACTCCTTTTGGTGAGTAATCCCTATGAAAGTATGATTCAGAAATAATGAAGCACTCACTTCTATGAGCGCTTTAAAGTTTATAATGCCCACCCCTCAAAACAAACTTTGAAAGTAAGAAAATATGAATAAAAATATCCTTATTTAATAGTTAATGATTCTAAGGCTTAAACAGATTAAGGGAATAGCCCAGGTGGTATAGCAAGGGACATATTAGAACCAGGACACTTAAGTCCCTTTTCAGAACTCTTTCTATGAAATCACAGTCTCTTTCTCTCCGCTGTCTTCTCTTCCCATAGTTCCTGTCTATGGCTTTTTGTAGGATGGAACTGAATATCTACATCTGAAAGACACAATCAAAGCTTATCAGAATAATTAATATCTGATTTTCCCCAGTGGAATAGGTACATTTGTAACTTATAAATATGGCAATAAGTGATGACATGATGATAGCAATCAAATACTACTTAAAGGTTTGCACATACATATGTTAAATATTAATAGTCATCACTAAACAATTGGAAGAGATGTAAGGAGATTCCTTTTTATGAATGTTTAGGGAGAGATTTATATCTGGATGAAATATAGATGAGAGTAGGATAGTCAAAATATTTTTGAAAAAAATAATAATTTTAAAAGTTTTCACATGAACTATAAAAATGAAGCTAGAACAAGAACATAATGATATGTTAGGAAATAATTTTACACTGAAAATATCTAATAAAAAACCTAACATTAAATATATTTGCATATATATCAATATATGGCATATATCAACATTATACACACACACACATATATAGTCTATTCTGCAGAAAAGTGCTCAAAAATATAAAGTTTTCAAATGAATATATGAAATCTATAAACAATCTCCTACTCAAACCTGAGTGTTACAATCAAATCAGTGAATTTGTTACTGATCAAGCTCAAACATCTACCACACAGAATCTCTAAAAGACAACGAGCTCCAAGTCTTCTGGTGGGTGAAATGAAGTGTGAATTCATTCACACTTTGCTTGCTCATTTACCCTGGAATCAGATGCTTTGTTGGCAATAACATATCTTTGAAAAGAGGTTACCTAGTCTTGATAGTTTTCCTTCTTATCCTTAGGTAGATGAGATTGTCTGGAGTAGAAAATTCCCCAAATTCATGTTTCCCTCAAAGGATTCTTCTCCTAAAAAAAATTTACTATTTTAATAATCATCTCTCAAATTTATCTGCTCCCAATTAGAACTTATCTGATTTACAATAAACATATAAATTCCATTCTTTTAATCCATTTAATTCTAATTAAATTGTATTTATCATATCTGTTTATCATTTTTATCATATTCATTTATCAAGCACTTAAGAAGTTTAGCATATTAAGAAAGACATACATTTTAGAAGAATGTAGTGCCTTTCTTGTGGTTCTAATCTAGTAGATAGCTAATATATATATATATACATATATATATATATATATATATATTATACATATGTTAAATAAGAATAGCCTCAAATAGATAATAGATGCCATACCACTATCTGAAATACTAAAGAAGAGGACAAGGGAAAGCTTCACGGAGCACTTGAATAGGCCTAATCAAAAATGCTGATGATGATATGTATGTGTATGGCAAATAGTTTGGCTTGACTAAAAAATAGAGTATGTAAAAGAAAGTAGAATAAAATTAGATTTGAAAGGCAAGGTGAGAGCCCATTGCTGATAACCTTGAATGCTTGGCTAAATAGTTTTGATTGTATTTGGTAAACAATAAGGAGATTTGGAAGCTTATGATTAGAGGAACCACAGGGTCAGATGCTTGGAGCTTCCTTACAGTTTCTATGTGATCCTTTTCACCATTGAGAATTTATTTCCCTAATCGCATTTACCCTTGTCCTGCTGAGAGGTGCATAGATCTCTGAGGATTACCTTTGGTTCAGGCACAGTGTAACTTATCAACTAAAGCAACAATTCGTTAGCTCTTGTCATCTTTGTTCTGGAAAATCATCTTAGCTGCCATATCTAATCCTTGGACTCTTTCTGCACAACTCCACACAGGGTAAACTAGATATTTAGTCAGTGCTTAATGCCTGTTATTTAATGCCAAGTTACTATTTGCCAAAAGAAACCTTAGTTTATCTTGCTCAAAACCTATGTATTATTTTTATTATAATAAATTCAAGATTAAGTTCACATTAGTCTCTTCATCATGGGAAAATATCAAATTGTATCAAAATTCACATTTCTTTTGCATTTTTTAATCAACCTGTACTTTTTTCTTAATAAACATGAGTTATTGCTGGCTTTAAAAATGAGCAATGAGTTACTTGCTAATCATGATGAACATTTGATTTTTATCATTTTATATTTTCTTCAAGAAAAAAATCTCATTTTGGCAAATTTTGTTTATTCATTTTTTCAAGTAAGCATTTATTTGCACATATATTATATCATTGGTTTTAAACCCTTTTCCCCACACACAAAGACACACTTAAAGGAAGACATTCAGTATGTTAACCTGAAGATCTAAACTGATTTTTTGAGAAGTGAGATGATGAAAGCCTACACATTTAGCAGGGAGAGACTAAATTCACATCTATGGACTGTTTATGGCCTTACACTTAAGCCACATTTGGCATAGACCTTGAACTATCACAACAACTGGATAAGTGTTAACATTAAGATCAATCCAAATGTAGTGTTCTGTTTTATCCCGATCCTAATCTGTTCTCCTCCATCTAAGCAGACCAAAATAATTCTACAAGTCTAAAGATCAGAACAGCAAATAGCTCTTTAAATGAAAACAAAAGAATAGAGAAACCATGCCAGAGAAGCCATGTATCACAGAATTCCACATGGAGCAAATGGATTCAAATGCCTTGCCGCAAAGTCTATAGGGCTACATTTAATTCATTAATCACAAAATCGCACTTACAACATATGACAGTTTCTAAGAATGAGTTGAAAGTGGGCCTCCATTATGAAACATCTAATAGCTCATCCCTCCTAGTATAATATGTCATACATGCTGACATGTCTTCTATAAAGACTATAATATTGAACGGAAATTGTTATCTACTATGAGCAATAAAAGCAGCTGACTTAGTGAAAAAGTGACAACCATTGATTAATTCACTGCAAAATTACATCATTTACTTATCTGAGAACTCTATTTTGCTTAAGAGATTTTAAAAAAAATAGCTATGTGGATGAAATAAATTAGAAGAAAAATACTTTGTATTTATAGAAAAGCTCACTAGTTACCACTCACCACCCTATTCACATGTCATTGGATCTTGAATGCTTTGGGTTCAAGCTTCCAGAGAAATTAGAGACCATTTTACTCGAACCCTTCATTTTATACATAAAGAGATAAGCACACTGAGTGTAAATGGCTTGTTTAACCTTGCATATATTACTCTTCTTCCTATTATTTGAGCTTTTACTCAAACATATTCAATTACTATATTTTATAAATATTTAAATCTTACTTCCTCATTGTTAATTAGAATGTAAGCAAAAACAAATGAACAAATGAACCCAAATCAGGATCCCAATGATACTAGTGCTTGAAGAAATATGTAGAAAGATAAAAATGCAGGAGAGAGGCATAGCAGCCAAGTGATCCCACTAGGTCAAAATGATTCAGCAGACAATGAAGACTCATCAATAGAAAATTTTGCAGAGTAACTCATTCTGATATCATCATTGTTTACTTGGAATGTGGTTTTGACCCAGAAATCCCTATTATATTGACTTTATCTTTCATTTCTCCATTTGGCTTGATTCAACAAGATTCATGACGTACTCTACCAAATTAATCAACACTTCCTCCAGCTTGCACTGAGGCTCTTATCTGCTGCTTTAGATCATAGGATCATAAGTTTATAGCTGAAAGGGTCTTTTGAGATCACTTAACAACTCAGCTTATAGATAAGAAACCTGAGGCCCAGAGAGATGAAGTAATGGCAAATTCATCAATCTACATGAACTCTACAACTTGGCAAGCTGAACTTTATATCACACGTCAGTAGCAAAATATCAGACTTCTCTCTTACGCTAAATTGAGTTCCATATTCTCTTATCTATCAGTCACCATTTACAATACTGTCAATTTCTAGTTATATAAGACCTACCCATGTACAGAGGCACAGCAGAGGTAATGAACCTAGCATTTGGTGGGCAGGGACTTTATAAGACCAGCCTTATTTGAGCAGAGATTCATGCTAGGGGAGAAAGAACTCTGTCTTTCACATTCCCAAGCAAGTTATCCATATCTTTCTCCAGTTTCCCCAAAATAATTATGAATATAAATACTTTTAACCTACATTTGTACAAATATAAAAGTGTAAAAATATTTATAACCTATATTTAGTCTAATAAAAACATGTTTATATCACTATCCAAATGTAGATTACCCTTAAGGATTTATATTCATAGTCATGTTTGGCAAAGTCAAATAGAGCTTAACAGAGATTATTTACATATTGGTCATGAGAGAAAGTGTGTTAATGTGGATAGAAAACACCTTTGCATCCAAATTTTGCTTCTGATGCCCATTAGTCATGTGAGCCTGAGAAAGGCACTAAAACTCTCTAGGATCTTGGGAACTGTCTAATCAGGGAAAATGTCAACCTGCACTAGTGAGGATGTAGGGTGCTGGTTAGGGAAGGGCTCATTAGTTTCTCAGTTACCTATATCAATTAGATAAATGATCCAAACTATATTCTACATTTAAATATTAATAATTGAACACATGAAGTTTTTGATATGTCATTTTACAAAAACAGAATAGTGTCAATCAACTAGTGTTTTCTAATAGCTTGCTATGTGTCACTTACTATCCTAGGCTTTGAGTATAAGAAATGCCTACTGATTGGTTGATTGGGATACAAAGTCAAAAAAGAAAGTCCTTCCCATCAAGGTGCTTACATTCTATTAGGAGAGACAATATGTACATATAGAAGCATATGAAGCATTTGTAAAATAACTGCAAGATAAAGGAAGAAAGGAAGCACTGGTGGTTAATAGGAATCAAGAAAGCTTTAATTCAATGTGATGCTTGAGTTAAAAAAAAAAGTTTGAGTCAAAGTAGAAATTCTAAGAAAATTGTTGCTAAACAAGTATGGTACAGTTTGGAGAAGCTATGTTTAAAATCCTGGCTCTTACTCTTCTAAGCTCTTGGACCCCAACTTAGGTAACTTAATTTTTGAAACTTTGTGGCTTCAGGCATAAAATAGAATAGAACTTGCACTAAACTTCCCATTTAAGAAAAATACCAGTTTGCCATCTCTTCATCCCCCATTCAGCTCTACTGCTTCGGACTTTTCCATCATACCACTAGAAACCTTGTCATCCCTCAAGATCCCATCAGCCATGTCTTCCAGGTCATGAAATCAATGAAATGGTATACTAGACATTTTCTCTGATACCTGTGACCTCTCAAACCTCTTCAAAATAGATACTGTGTGCCAACGTAGCTGTCTTTTCAAAATATAAATTTTGTGCCAATGATTTCCATGATCTAGGAACCCAGAATCCAAATAGAAATTTTCAAAAATCAACATATCACTCTTCTGAGTTCATTAGCACCTTTTTCTCTACCACCCACCATGGCACTGAAATTACACTAGCCAGGACACAAGCTTGCAACTAACCTTGACCCCATACTCTGGTTATACCTCTTTCTTTCCAATGCCATGAAAATTCAGGTTCCAGGCTGCAGAATTTTTCTGAGGCCTTGACAAATAGCACTGAGGCAGAACTCTAGGTTGTGGAACTAGGGCCATGACAGTCAGCAAGTACCAAGGCAGCAGCATCATATGCTACAAAGAATGTCTTAAGGAAAGCAGAGAAAAAGATAGAAAGAGTCAGTATCTAAATCTAGGCTTTAAATGGATCTCAACCCCACAGCCTACCACCTCATATCTCCCAGAGCCTTTGACATTCAAACTATAGAAATCTACCCTCTAGCACCTGTATGGCTACTCTTTGAAATGCCAGTCTTGGTCTAGAGAACTGAGGAGCAAGAGTGGAATAAGACTCAGTGTATCTTAGGAGAGTTATGTCTGAGAGTAAGACCCCAACAACCAATTTTGCCCTCCCCTCCAAATCACTTGGGGCAGATACCTAAGTTGGTGAATCATGAACTGTCTAGTATGGGAGGAAGATGAGACACTTTGAGATATAGTCCCTAAAGAAACAAAGGTAAGAATGGAGATACTTAGAAATTGGACAATAGGGGAAAATAACAGGAAGGGAGAGACTTGAACTACCAAACATCTCAGGAAAAAGAAAGCTCAAGCTTTGAAGATAAGATGAGGTAAGACCAATCAGTAAGTGGAAGATCTTTCCTGCCCACTGAATGGGTCTCAGGTGGGGCCAACAAAGGGAGGCCTGATTAGAAGCAGGCCCACAGCCTTTCACTAAATAGGTGTAAGGCCCCAGGCCCACACCCTTTTACTAGTTAAGCCCATGTGGTTGTGAAGCCCTATGGGCTCTAAGGAGAGTTACTAAGACCAGAACCAATCTGGTATGTTCACTGAGTTCTACTCAATCAGATGCCAGCTAGGACTGTATAAAAAGAAAGCCCAGAACTGAAAGCAGCAGAACTGAGAGCAGCAAAGCAGCATAACTGAGAGTGGCAGTATTCAGAAGCAGACATCAAGAGGACATTGAGGCAGTGAGAGCTACAGGAATCAGAACGCAGCCCAAGGAGAAGGATCAGGAACTCAGAGTCCACAGAGCTACAGAGGGAGTACAGAGTGGAGAGTTAGGACTCATGAATGATTGTTTACAGGAAGGCCCTAGCAGGGGGTAAGATTACATGATGACTTGGCTCCTTGACATAATATTGTGTTACAATTTCCTTGTTGCTACATTGAGGTAGGATTACTGACTTTGGAATATTATTGCTATTACATGGAATTGGAATTACTTGTCCTGGGATTGGATTCTCTCATGTCTAAATAAATGTTATACTTCCTCTGCCTTCTACCTAGAGAATTTCTTATACTTCAATATTCTGAACCATTCGGACACGTTCATGGTCATCCTTTAGGTCATGAATCTTGCCTCAGTGATATAGATGATAGATAAACAGGGAAAACATCAACATCATAAGTATGTATGGCATCTAGATGTAATAAAAATAAATAGGTATACGTGAATAAATACTTCAAAAAAAAGGAAAACAATCCTACCTACAGTTGATGAGACGGAAGATTCTGTAGAATTTGAGGAAAATGTGGAATCATTACACACTCTTTCTGAATATTTTAAAGGAAATGAGAATTACGAGGGAAGATTTTATTGCCTTCACAGAAAATAAAAATGACTTAATTGAGAAACTTGAACCTGAGATGATATCTCACAAAAGAAACAAAAGAGAGAACCATATATTAGAAATGAAAATACACAGAAGTTAAGGATAATCTAGAAAAAGAGAAAAACAAATAAAATAAAATATACTCTCTCTCCAGGCAAAACATGCAAATTTAGAAGACAGGATGCAAAGAGACAACCTAAGAATCATAGATTTTCCAGTGAAAGATAACTGCCCAGAACTTCTAAAAAAAGAAAATGATATAATGAGTGAAGTGATTCATAGATCACCTCCAGAAAACAAGCAAACAAATGATAAAACAAGGATGCAAAACCCCAAGACATATTCCTTGGGGAAAAATCTTATCCCTATAAACATACATTAACAAAATAGAAAAAGATCATTAATGAAAGGAATATGAATTTAAAAATTGGAGAGCCAATAAACCAATCTAAAATCACACCGAAAGAGGAGATATTAAGGTTTAAGCAAATATAGACAAATTTGGAAGAAGAAATAAAATGTAGAAATGATAATAGGATTCTGGTAGGATATATTCTTCCTCAATTTTCTGAGAATAATTTGTGAAGTATGGCTAGGACATAACAAAATAATAATAATAATAATAATAATAAATGATAAGAATAAACAAGAACTATCAGAATTAATTTGTAATTTAATTCTGAATCAACCAAATTATCAATGGGATACTTTATAGACATTGATAATATAGTGACAAAATTTATTTGGAAAAACAAAATATGTACACAAAGAGAAATAACAAAAATAAATAGGGATGAAAGTGGAATAATGCTTCCAGATCTCAAACTATATTGTAAAGAATCATTCATCAAATATTTGCATTGGTCAACTTGGTTTAACAGGTACTGATTAACCTGGAATTGGTTAAAAAATAGAGAGGGGGGGAGGAGAGAGAGAGAGAGAGTTGGAATAGACCAGACAAGGGAGAATCAGGAAAAGAAATGGAATTCAATAATCCTATGCTGGATAAAATAGAAAACATAAATTACCTAAAGAAAAAAAACTACTTATATGATAAAAACTGCTGGGAAAACTAGAAGTTATTGTGGTAGAAATTGGGCTGAGGCCAGGCGTTTTCAACATATTCTAAAACACATTCTAAATAGATATTAATATTATTTTAATATTAAAAATCAAACTCTAAACAAATTAGAAGGGAAAGATGGTATACTTCTCACAGGTGTGGGTAAGAGATGTATTCTTAATGAAATTAGAGATAATGGTGAGTGCCAAAGATAAAATAGCTAAATCTGTTTACATGAAACTTAAATAGACTCCGCCCAGACAAAAGTAAGGGATATCAGATAAAAAGGGAAATGGTCAAATGGAGAAAAAAGAATGTATCAAATTTCTCTGATAAAGGTTTACTATCTAGGATGTACAAATAAAGAAATGAAACATACATCATGTGTATGTGTGTGTGTGTGTGTGTGTGTATACACACACACATATTCACATTACATATGTACACATATGATGTATCTCTATAATATGATGCATTGTGTTTTACAGCCACTAAATTACATATATATATATATATATATATATATATATATATATAGTCAAAAGATACATACAGATCTGATGCAGAGTGAAAGGAGCAGAACCAGGAGAACACTGTACACAACCACAGACATATTGATTCTGTGAGGACTAACTTTGATAGACTTGGCTCTCCTCAGCAATACAAGGCTCAAAAACAGCTCCAAAGGACTCATGATGGAAAAAGCTAGCTACATCAAAAGAAAGAACTGTGGAGTCTGAATGCAGATTGAAGCAAACTATTTGCTGTCTTTTTTTCCTCTTCTTTTTGGTTTTGTTTCTTCTCTCTCATGATTCATTCCATTGGTCATAATTCTTTGCAATTTGACTATTGTGTAAATAAGTTTAATGTAAAAGTTTATGTAGAATCTATATTGGATCTTGGGGGGTAGGGGAGGGAAAGGAATAAAATTTGAAACTCAAGAACATGTAAAACTAAGTGTTGTAAACTAAAAATTTAAAAAAAAACTAATTTAAAAAGATACATACAGAAAATTATCAAAAGGATTGTCAAATATTGATAACCACATGAAAGAATGCTTCAAATCATGAATAATAAGTTAAACGCAAATCAAAACATCTCTTAGGTTTATCCTTATACCCTATAAATTGACAAAGAATACAAAAATGGCAATAATCAATTTTGGAAGATTTGTGGAATGATGAACATAATAATACCTTTTGGTGGAGCTATCAAACGATGCAATAATTGTTAAAAATGCCTTGGAATTATTCAAATAATATGACTAATATGCCATACCCATTGAACTAGAAATTCCATTACTGAGTTTATATCTGAAGGAAACCATTAATGAGAAGAAAATGGCCTTATACACCAAAATGTTTATAGCAGCACTTGGGGAATAGTTAAACAAATTTTGGTATATGGATGTTAATGAAATATTGTTGTACTTTAAGAAATTATGTATGTGATGAATAGAGAGAAGCATGGAAAATCTACATGAACTGATACAAATTGAAATAAGTGGAACCAAGAAAACAATGCACACAAAACTTTGGTAATGTAGATGGAAAGAACAAATACACCCCAAAAGAGACTGTAATAAATGTACAAATATGAAACATAATTAAAATGAAGATATGTGAGATGGCCACTGCTCCCAACACATCTCTTCATTGAGGTGGGAGGTCCACAGATGTTACTCATTGTACACATTTTTGGACTCTCTCAATGTGTTAATAAGCTAGCTGATTATTTTCTTCTTTAAAAAATATTATTTGTTATATTATATTTGTATATAATATATTTGTATATATTATACAATATATACAATTATACAATATAACAAATTATGGTATGGGGAGGGGAAAGGATACTGAGGATAACTGTGATGATGTGAAAAAAATTATTGATAAAAACTTATTTAAATAAAAGAATCTTATCAGCCTTATACTCTTATTGTTTAGTCATGTCTGGCTTTTCATGACAAATTTGGGCTTTTCTCAGCAAGCATCCTGGAGTGATTTGCCATTTCTTTCTCCAGCTCATTTTACAGATGAGGAAACTGAGGCAAATAGGGTTAGCCCAGGGTCACACAGCTAGTAAGTGTCTGAGGAAAGATTTGAATTCAGGTCCTTCTGACTCCAGAGCCAACACTCTATGACCTCAACCACCTATCTGCCCTCTGACCTCATGAGGTTTTTTAATACTCTTACCTCATCCACAATTCCTGCCCTATTGATTGAAGGTGAAGCGAAGAGCTCCTCCCCAAAATATCCTTTTAAGGAAGGTGTCTAGGCTAGTCATCTCTTCATTTCCCACACATATGCAATCTCTTGGACTTCTTTATCATGTCCACCCCTCCTCCTCTGGAGGCAGTTAGGTGGCTTAGTGGATAGAATGCTTGGCCTGGAGTCAGTAACTCTGAGACACTCACTAACTGTGTGACCCTGGGCAAGCCATTTAACCTATTTTTTGCCTTGATCCACTGGAGAAGGAAATGACAAACAACTTCAGCATATTTACCAAGAAAATCCTCCATGGGGTCACGAAGTGTTGGACACAACTGAACAGCAACTCGTATCCCCTCATGACTGTGTTTCCCCCCGACACACACACTTTTGTGTGCTTTCTTCTCTCACTTTATTCTATGTAGCTCCTTGAGAGCATGAACTGCCATTATTATTATTAGTAGTAGTAGTAGTAGTAGTAGTGGTGGTGGTGGTGGTGGTGGTGGTGGTATTAGTATTAGTATTATTTACATCCTCAGGACTAAGCAAAATGCTTGGCACATAATAAGCACTTTAGAAATGTTAATTGACTGACTAACTAAACAGTAATAGCTTTACTATATTGTGAGAATTTAATGAATGCAGAGTATTCTACAAATCTAATAGCATCATTCAATTTAATTTTGCAAGGATTGTGCTAGGTAATGAGAATATGAAGACCCAAATGAAAAGTTCTTGCCCCAAGGAGTTTACATTCTAAACATTATGTAAATGCAAGTAATGATGGACAAAATTAAATGAGAATCTTGAAAGACCTGGGTAGTGCTGGCTTTGAAGTTGATCCAGCATGATGACTTTGTTCCTAGGGCAGTTAGAATGTATGGGAGACTAAAACACATGTGCTTGAAGAAGGCCAACAGACATTTTAGATCACAATGACTCAGCCTCTTTGTATCAGAATCTTTCATTTATTCCACTCTGATTTTCTGACAGTGGATGACAGTTGAATCATTGCAAATAATAAAGACAAATGTCAAGAGGTATTAGTTTCTTAGTGAACAAGAGAGCCCAGTACCACTAAATTCACTAAGTCGCGGGATTTGTTTGTAGTTGTACTTACCACCACATTGTATTAGCAGGAAGTTTTCCCTCTCTATGGTATTATAAATTGGAACATCTCAGACTAGATGCTATAAGCATTAAGAAGAGCCCAACCATACCAAACAGTTACTTTGTTCTTTAGACTCATATCCACTGGGATCTCAGAGAGGCTACAGACAGCTTTATTTCTAGAATTTATTATGTTCCTTTGCAGCTTCCCTTAAAGATTTCATAAACTCACCATGAAAAGCATAAAAGTGGACACAAAGTCAAACTTAGACTCCTGCATGAGTAATACCTCCTGCCTCTTCTTCATGTCCTCTGAGCATAGCAAGAGCAGTATCAAATAATGCCAACATCACCAGGTACCAGTAAGAGCATATCTTGGATGTCAAGGCATATTGCACAAATGACACCATGGAAACTCTCCAGGTCGTTTAGCAAATAAAATAATAAGAATTACTATAAAAACTAGCACTTTTATAAAAGTTGTTTGGTACAAGACATTGTGCTAAACACTTTACAAATATTTTGTCATTTGATCCTCACAACAACTTTGTAAGGTATCCGTTATTGTTATCCCTATCTTACAGATGACACAGCTAGTGATTGATTGTCTGAGGATGAATTTAAATTCAAGTCTTTCTCACTCTAGACCCAGAAGTTTATCCAATGTGGCCACTTGCTATAGCTTGGAAATGAAAGATTGAATTTCAAAGAACTATCAGGGCTTTTCTTTAATTCTTTGACAACTAAGTTATCCAGAAACTTCTGAAGACATTTTTTAATAATATTGAGGACTCCAAAGATAGGTTGGCTTATATGAAAATTGTAGAATATAATTTTCATCTAATGCTACTCAATTTAGAGGATCCCCTTTGCCAGGCAAATATGAGAGGTCATGGACAAGCATCATTGAGGTAAAGAAGACATAGATTGAGGTAAAGAAGACATATTACTTCTTTCCTCTTTTCATCCTTCCCTCCCTCACTCACTCCTTCCTCCATTCTTTCCTCCCTTCCTCCCTCCCTTCCTTCCTTCTTTCCCTCCTTCCTTCTTTTCTTCCTTCCCTTCTCCTTCTTTCTTGTATTAGCAATTTTGATTTGAAGATCTTTCCCACCCATTAATAGGCCATGTGACCTGATTACATCACAGGAAGCCTAAGTTACATGGTGGGAGGAGCTTCCTGATAGGAAAAGGGAGTTATGTCACAGAAAATTCTGAGAAAGAGAGAGAGAGGGAGAGAGGGAGAGAGAGAGAGAGAGAGAGAGAGAGAGAGAGAGAGAGAGAGAGAGAGAGAGAGAGAGAGAGAGAGATTATGGCTACTAGTAGCTGCCCTCATGATTGTAAGAACTGAACAGGCTGACTTAGCTGCACTGTGAGTTCATATGTGGGAGGACCCCAGCAGGGGGTCAGAGAGGTTTTGTGATGGCAGTTTCCAGGCTGTGATGTGGTGTTTTAAGTTTCTTTCTGTTATGATAAAGTAGGCTGACTGGCTGTGGGAGCTGAACATTTGGTTATGGGATATGGTTTTCTGGTGTCTGAATAAATGTTATACTTCTTTTACCTTCTTTATGGAGAGTCTGTCATACTTTGCAACACAGAACCACATAGGCATATTCATGATTATCATTGATGTTGTGTTTATTGCCTTAGTGTTTCACTTCCCTCCCTCCCTTAGTAGCTTTCCCCATCCCTCCCTCCCTTCCTTTCTTCCTTCAGTACTTCCATCTTCCCTCTCTTCCTCCCTCCTTCCCTCCTTCCATTTTTATTTTTCTTCCTTATCTTCCCTCCTTCCCTCTTTCTTCTTTTTCTTCCTTTCTTTCTTCTTTTCTTCCTTCCTTTCTCCTTCCTTCCCTCCCTCCCTTAGCAGCCTTCTCCATCCCTCCCTCCCTTCCTTTCTTCCTTCCTTCATTCCTTCCTTCTTCCCTCTCTCCCTTCCTCCTTCCTTCTTTCTTTTTCTTCCTTCTCTTCTCCTTCCCTCTTTTTTCTTTTCTTTCTTTCTTTCATTCCTTCCTTCCCACATTCCTTCCTTCTTTCTCTCTTTCCTTTTATATTCTTTCAGATTGGATGTGTCTATCTTGCCCAAGTTTAGAGTACAACAGTCATTCATGGGTTCAATCCCACTATTGATTGACATGAATGCTTTGATTTGCTCCATTTTTGACCAGGGCTATTTTGTCACTCCTTAGGCAGCCTAGTAGCTCTGATGGGGATTCATCAACTGATGCCAAACTTACTGTGGACCATTACTGTTACCCCCATTGCAGCTAAGAACTCTCACGCTCAAGCCTCAGTCTTCTAGTAGCCATTATCACAGGTATCTACCACCACACTTTGCTTAGAGTGGCTTCTGTCAGCAAAAATTGGAGATCTATTGATATATAGAAATGTCATTTTATTATTTAAGGAGATCTGACCATTTTTTCATGAATTAATTTTAGGGATTTGAAGCAATTTGAAGCAAGCAAGAAATTTCTTGCATATAGATGGATAATAGGATTCAGAGCTAGAAAAGACAGCAAAGGTTATTTAGTTCATTTTTTTTCTTATCATTGAGGACCTCAGAGCCTATAGAGGGGAAGAAACTTGCCTGTGCTTGTAAATAGCAAAGTCATGTTTTGACCCTGGGTGCTATTACACCCAATCCAATTCCCTTTCCACTATACAGTGCTAACTGCAATAATTCAAACGTAGTGTAAAGGTTCATTGAATTGAAGTGAATTAATGTGAACTTTGATTGAAAAGTCAGAAAATCCATACTAATTTGCTAAAGCCCAATGTGAAACAACTTACCAATATTTTTTTTAAAGAAACCTTCAAACTAAATGTAATGATTTGGTAAAAATTATAAGCATATGTAACAATTTGGACTGGAAATATACCTGTGTATTTCTAGAATCCCTGAACCAGTACATGTGTAATGTATTTCCATCATCTGCAAAAAAAACCTCTGAATCTAGATACAATGTGATGCACATATTTGAAGTGACAGGAGAGGAAGTAAGTGAACCATTTGTTTTTTGTTTTTTAAATTGGTTTGCTGAGGTACCTCATAGTGAAAAGGATATAGAGTGAGAAGATCTAGACAGAGGTTTAAATACAATGTCTACCACATACAGACTGTGTGACCCTGGACAAGTCATTCCTCCACTCTGTTCCTCTGTCAGGATTGCTGTTCTCCCTTATAGTTCTAAATCCATAGCTTAATTTTATATGAAACCAAGTACCAGGAGTAAGAGGTTTACTATCTCATTTATCAATAGTAGAACCAATTCATCCTTTAATATACAAAAACAAAAGGAAAAAGATCTTACTTTAAGCAACAAGTTACTGTAGAAATAGTACTTGTTTGGGAGATCTAAATTATTTTCTCTGCTCCACCATTTAAAAGTATGTGGCCCTGGAGAAATCACTTAGCTTCTCTGAGAATCAATTTTTCTATCAGTAAAACGGAGATAGCAAAGATAGCACATACATGAACTTCATGTCTCTGTGAAGATCAAATGAGATAAAAGATAATAAAGTAGTATATGTTATAGTGCTATTTAAATGGAAGAAATTAATATTATTGTTCATACATTCATAGAATAGTACATAAATATGGGATATTATAAGGGCTGAATAAGATATTGTACTTTTCCTCTATTTTCTTAAATCTTAGATTGTTATAAATGAAATAACTAGCAAACAACTTTCATATATAGATAGATAATTGAAAGTTTAATGATCTATAACTATATGTAAACATGTGTGTAATTCTATAATATGTTTTGATATATGTGTGCATGCATGTATTTATTTGTGTGTATGTATGTGAATAGATAGATGATAGATATGGAATTCCCAATGGAGAAAAAAGGGGTAGGACATAGAAATGTGACAGCGGGTGGTTGGTTGGTTGATTTTTTTGTTTGGTTTTTGTTTTTACAAATTGTCCACTGACTAGAATTTACTTTCTGTTAACTTTTTCTGATGTATTGGTATTAAATGGCAACCATGATGAATCCTCTACCTCCAAATACTGAAATATAACATTCTTTGGCTGTCCCCATACATACCTGCTAACTCATTTCACAAATGCAAACAACAAAACATAAAAATTAAACAAAATCAAATTATATATTAGCCTCTTACTGTCTTGTTACTGTACCTAAGTAGATTTTTTTAAAATATAGAGACCAATTCAAGAGAATCATAATGGAGTTTTTTTTTAGACCAAGAGCAGACTGAATTACATGTCTGCTTTGGGTTTGTTTGTTTGCCTGTTTTTTGAGACCTTGCATACTTGACCTCTTCTTATGTAGAGTTGTGCACATAAAGGCCTCCTTTGCAGAGGTGTGGCCCTAAGAGTCCTGGGGATTGACAGGAGATTCCCAAATCTCACACCTGGAAAGTTCTCTCCATTCATCTCTATTTCTTCTCAATCATCCTTCAAGGCCTTGATTAACTAATATCTGCATTCTAAAGCCCTGTTGTTGAATTATATCATCATTGATCTCTGTCAGATTGCCAGACAGAGGAAGGAAGGAACTTTCAACTGGAACAAGTCCAGATGTTAGGTAAATGTTTGGTCTCCAAAGCAATTCACTTTCATTGGAATATCTTGCAAACCATATGGTGTTACATGCAATGTGGTGCATCAGACAAAATATTTGGAGTCAAGAACTATAGCTTGAATACTCACCCTGTCGCATTGTATCATCTGGGTGACTGGGAAAGTTACTCTTAGACCTCATTTCGCTCTCTGTAAAATGAGACACTTGGACTATATGTCTAAGATCTCTTCTGAATCTATGATCCTACTTTCTTAGCCATTTGATTCTTCGGGAACTCTAAGAAATCACAGTAATAATATTATTTTATATTAAAAATGAGCAAAAAAGAGTCTCAACAAGGTTAAGTTAATCATTCAAGGTCATAGAGAATAAGGCAGAGTATTTATTTAACCCTAGGTCTTCTGACTACAAGCTCAATGTTCTTTTCTCTTGATCATGAAAAACAGCAATGGTAATATCTCATTGCAAATATAATTATTTAAGTAACTTAATGGATTTCAAATATCTCTTAATGAAAAAATAATTAAGATTGGGGTGTTAGGTGTAATTTGATAATTATGAAAGATAATCAAACAGAATTCAAGTCATTATTATGGCCAATTAAGTGAAAATAGTTCAGAATTAGTGTTTCTTTTTTAGATTAGAAAGCTTCCTAGTTTGTCTTATTGTCTAGATCTTTGATTCAAAAGCTGCTAATACATCTCTATGAACTGAATTCTAGTTATGACTGGCTACCTGCTCTATGTTAGGGGGACTCACCCCCACACAGTCACTTGTAAAATATTAATTGATTTACTTTTACTTATTCTTTTACATATATTTGCATGTATGAATGCATGAATATATGTGTATAACTGCACATAAATGGATCTATAAATACATGGAAATATTTTTGTTTTGTTTTGTTCCTGGATCATATTTGTGATGATCACTTTGCATCTGCTACTCAGCTTTGTGTCATCTCTATGGAACAAGATAACCTCATGCTAGGTATCCCCTGGTATCTTTTACCATTAGATGATAAACTCTTCAAGGGCAGGGACTGTCTTTCTTTTTACCAATTGTATACCCTTGGCTTCACACAATGCCTGCTACATAGTAGGTGCTATAAAAATGCTTATTGGATTATATTATATGAAATGCCTCATGAGGAAACTCCCTTTACCCATGCAGGTAGGCACTTGCTCTATAATTTGTAGTCTTAGAGAGCTTACCTGGGGCATTGAGAAACTAATTAACTGATCCCAGGTATTGTCTCCAAAGCAACACTGAGATCGAGACTTTGCAAACTCCTAGGCTAGCTCTTTATCTACTATCATGTTGCATCTTATATGCATGTATATGTATAAACACACATACATATATATATATGAGTGCATGCATACATATATGCATATTTTATATATATACATACATATATATATTATACATGTATATACATATAATATATATATATATGTACACACACAAATATGTAAACTAAGGCTTTTGTTGAATTTCTCAATAAAAATATAAAACTTGGGGCACCTAGGTGGCACAGTGAGTAGAGCACCAGCCCTGGAGTCAGAAGGACATGAGTTCAAATCTTGCCTCAGATACTTGACACACTTACTAGCTGTGTGACCTTGGGCAAGTCACTTAACCCCAATGGCCCTGCCTTCCCCTTCAACAAACAAAAAAAATATAAAATTTTAATGTTTTAACATTTCTTGTTTTCATCTAGATTGGTACTCCCAATGCCACAAAAGGGAAATTACTAGAATGTAAATTCCTTATAATTGGGAAAGTTATGAGACAACGCTGCTGAGTGATTTTCTTACAGGAAATTAAGAGCGATACTTGTACTCTTTTTTTTACTCATAAGTTTGTTATAAGAACATTTTTAAAGCTGAAAGCAATTTATAAAAACACATGTATTATTCAGATTCATATTATTAAACTAATATTTTCCTCTGATACTCAATCTGTGAATGAATTAAAAGAAACCCCCTTTTTTCTCCAGAGGTTTGTACTTCTGGTAGTTACAAAGACTCTGAGATGGATCTGGCAACAGATTGGATAGTTAACATCTATAGATATACCTTGATAAGTTCAGTCCCTGAAGGCAGGGGCTGTTTTTGTTTGTTCTGTTTTGTTTTGGTTTTGTATTCTTATTTTATTGAATATAGTGGGGGGGAGGGGAGTATTTAATAAATGCTTATCATTATCATAGGTTGTAGTTCAGTGGATATAGTGCTTGAGTTGGAGTCAAAAAGACGTATGTTCAAATAATTCATTCCAAGATGAAATATGTGGGAAAAAAAATTAGTTTAGTGATATCAATAAGACTAACATGTCCCATTTATGTACTGTTCTAAGCCTTAAAAGTGCTGTATAACAAACCCACAAAGAAAGAATACAATCATCATCTCCGATTTCCTATTAGAAAGCCAGATTAGGAGAGTGGTGGCATAACATTCCAATGCACATTAACAGACTTGGAACTCCTTCTTTCCATTCCCCATTAATAGAGCAAAGGAGTGACATAACTAGATGTATGCAAATATTCTAGATGCATACATCTAGTCAAAAACCTCTCAATGGCTTTCCTTTGCCTACTGAGTAATTAGCCTGGCACTTTAGGGTCCCCACAATCTTGCACCAAACTACATTTCCAGATCAATCTCATACTAGCACTCTCAAAATATTCTATTCTCCAGCTAAAATGCATTACTTGTTCATCCCCAGATATTCCTATTGTCTCATTCTTCTGTAACCTTGATTATTCCTTTTCCTTGGTTTGGAATATTCTCTTCTCTCAACCCCTTTTTGTAGGTCAAACTCAGAGGTGTGCTGGCAAATATTTAAGAACTAACTCATACTGAAAACTTAACAATCAGATTTTACAAGCCAGTTTCAGCTTCCTCTTGTACTTGTCATTCTTTAAAAGATACCTCATGCAGGAAGTTTTCATTGATCCATTAAGTTGTAAAGAACCTTGATCTTGGATGTCACAAAACACTTTGTATTTAATAAATATATTATTTTGTGTTATAGTAAAGGCCATGTGGTATAATTCCACACTAGACTGGAATTTGCATGATGTCAGGAAACATTTCCTATACTTTCTCCCAAACCCACCCTTGATAGCTTAGCAAATAATTATCTGCATTAAAAAAATTTAATAATATTTTAATAGAATTTAATTTTTTTAAATATACTTTGCATAATTTACATTTTTCAATTAATAAGTATTTAGTCTCCCTGCTTCATTCCCTCTCCTATTAAAAACAAATAAAACAAAACAAAAAAACTTTATTGCAAATATGTGTAATCAAACAAAACAAATTCCTGCATTGATCATGTCCAAAAATATCTGTCTTATAAAATTTTAAAAGTTTCTTACTATATCATGACACCATATATTTGTTGATTGGTACAAAGAACAGATAAGTTTCAGATATTAATTTGTTCTCTTCTGATTTGGTTTTAGCAAAAACAATGAAAATTATGAAAATTGCTTCAAGCCCATAAATTCTGCAAGATCTACCACTGTTCCCTTCATAATCTTCCCTAAGCTTGTTAGCATCAAATGGAACCAGGGTCTTCAAAATGCTAAGGAGGCATGATAATCACTTCTTTTCCCCACTTTTAAGTGCTAGAAATATATATATTTGTGAAACTATCTAGAAAATAGAAATGGGTAACCAGAGGCCTAATTTGCCGTATATGCTCAGCACGGTGCTTGGCACATAATAGGTGTTTTATTGACTGATTGTCTCACTGACATCACTCACAGGAATGTAAAAAAAAAAAACAACATGTTTTCAATCACCTGGAACAATGGTTTAAATAAATTTTACAGGGGATAATTTATTAAGGAATAATAAGAAATATAATAGGAAAATTCAATCTTCTACTTAAGTTAAAAAGTCAGTGCAAAGTAATAAGTATGGATAGATAGATAATAGTTCATCTTGAAAAAAAAAAGATCTAGTGCTTTAAGCAGGTTGTATCAAGCTCATTATTTGTGCAACATGGCACCCTGAAGGGAAGTATAATCTTATACTGAATTAATAGACATATCTTCCAGAATGAAAGAGGTAATAATTCTGCTATAATTTACCCTTTTCAGACCACATTTGGATCATTGTGTAAATTTATGAGCGTCACAATTTAGGAAAGACAATGGTAACCTAGAACACATCCAGAATAAGGTAATAAAAGTGCTGAGGGAACTGGAAACTAAACAGTGACTATTTGGATTAATAGAGGACATTTGCCCTGGAAAAGAGCTGACCTGGGAGTGACTTGTATTTTATGGGCTGCCATGTGGAAGAATTATTACACACATTATTCCTGGGCCTCTTCAGAGAGTAGAACTGGTACCAATGGGTAGAAATCCCATGATAGAAGATCACCTTAGTGCAGAAGAGATATCACAGAGGAGTGAAAATATTAAATTGATTTATGAGATGTTGGCAAGATCTTTTCCCTCTATGATCCCCAATTTATTCATCAGCAAAAATCAGGGCGCATGCCAAATTCTATTTAAAATATCTTCTACCTAGCAAGATCTACTGCTTACTGTAAATGGATTTTCTAAACTTTGCATGGGTCAATGAAATGGGCTCTTAGTAAGGTGAGCTGGTAAGCCCCCTGCCAGAAAAGATATTTGAGGAGAGACTAGACAACTGCCATCAGAGATACTCTGGAAGAATTTTTTACATGAGGTAAGCATTTCCACTTAAATCTCATCCAATTCAACATCCTATCCATTTCAAAGATTCCTTAATTTGATATAATTCAATATTTAAATTTAGGTACCTGTGACATTGAAATCCATGTTCATTGAGACTAATGGTTTGAATTAAGCCATTTGATCTTTTAAAAGTAAAATATTTCACCTTCATAAAAGAGATATAAACTGGTCCATAAGTCATGATTTTACTTCTTCTTCTTTTCTGCTCTTTTCTTTCTTTCTGGTGTCTTTCTTTCTTTCACAAAACCTTAAATCCTGTTCACTCTTAAGCTCATAGATAGGGCCACAATAGGTCCCTGCCCAAGATCCACTTAATAGCTGTATTTTGGGCCCTCCTGGTTTAGAATGAATATCAATAGTGACTGTTTCTCTCTGGAACAACAACCCTGAGGGTCTTCTCCTCCCAGATTGATTTTTTTCTTTTTTCTAATTATCTAATTTCTTTTATCTAATTATCAAGGCCATCCCTTGACTCACTTCTTAAAGAGGCCTATTCACTGAATGGGCCTTAGCTCACTCTAAGTGAATACATGAAAAGGCCTGAGCCTAAAAGGGCCAGGGACTTCCATTGCATCCTGGGTCATCTCCAGTCATCCTGATGAATATTTGGCCCCTGGACCCAGATGGCTCTGGAGGAGAAAGTGAGGCTGGTGACCTTACACAGCCCTCTCTCACTCAAATCCAGGTCAACCCCAAGTCATGTCATCATTTCCTTGATGTCATGGTCCTCTTTGAAGATGAAGGGCAAATACAACAACAAGAATGGAAGAACCTCCCAAGATCCTTACTGTCTGTTTCTGTTTTAATTGGAAGAATACTACATAGGATTTATGCTAGACCTATTTATAGATGGAATCACACATCTTCAAGCACATTTACACAGAGCAGGAAGAATAAACAAAGTAAAGCAAATTAAATGGCTGACCTTCATCTAGGGTGATGCATACAATATGTTCATACTATCTGTTCCTTTCTGATCACTATGAAAATCCTGCAAGAAAAATTCTATAGCTTTTGTTATTCTCCATTTTAAGATAGGGAAACTGAGACTGAGAAAAGTTAGTCTGGTCAGGATTGTTGACATAGTCTAGCCTTCTAGACACTTATGCCAGAGTGAAACAAATACAGGCTGACCTAGGATCAGAAATCTTTTCAATATCTCCCTCACTCCAGAAATGATCTCTCAGAACTTTGAACCTTCCAACCTCTGGAACTTGGTTTGCTAAACTATCAGATATTTGGCCAACTCCTCCTGTCAACTCTATATCTAAATTTCACTTTTCCCCAGTCTAATTATTGATATCTTTCTAAAACTGCTAGTCTTACAGTACCTATTTTCCTTAATCTAAAGTACTCATTTCCCAACCCACAATACTGCCTGGATTCTGTTCAAATAGCACAAGCCCTGTTCCTGCAATTTCCTAGTAAATGAGACCCTAGTACTTTACATGTCCTGTTTAGACACTTAGTTACTTATTATCTGTACTTTCCTTGTAATGCATACATCTATGTACATATGGTAGTGGTGGTGGTGGTTTGTCTTCATGATCTACCTGTACCTCAGCAATTCAATATAACCTTTTTCCCTCACTGATTTAATATAGCACATTGTTTGCAGCTCCTTTTACATATGTAGCCCCTGCATGGGATTACATACACCTACATACATCTAATATCTCTCCCTGGACTGTCTTAATCTTTGAAACTTGCCTCATGAACAGTAATGAAGATCCTAGAAACAGATGAGCACAATGAATCTATGACTTAAAATCTCTGAATCCTGAAGGTAACCTTATTACAGAGGGAAATAACTCCTCTACTGGCAGCTGTAGCTATTGAGTTCCCAGTGGTATATATACAATATAAACAAAGTCAATCACTGTTAGCTGTTAAAATAAAATATAATTAATAATAAGCCAGGAGTTTGCCAAGGGAGAAAAGAAAGAGAATTGGTACATTGATCAAACATTCACATTTAAGGAATTAAGAAGAGTATGAACAGTTAATGAAGGAGACACTGAAATAACAACTGAAATGAGACAAGCAACAGGTGAGTTTGTTGCCTCTGAAGCCAAAGGCAGAGAAAGTCTGAGGTTAAGGCCATATTCAATAGTTTCAAAAGCTGCAGAAAAGTTAAGAAAGAAGAGGCCTGAAAAAACGAAATACAGTGGATTTGCTGATTATAAGATAATTCTATAACTTGGAGAAGACGATGTTGATAAAGCAACAAGCAAAACCTCAATCGCCAGGGGTTGAGGAGAGAGTAAGTAATAATAATAATTATTATTATATTTATATAGTACTTAATACGTACTATGTACCATGTTAAGTGATTTGCAATTATTTTCTCATTTGATCCTCCTAAAAACCCACAGAAGTAAGTGTTATTGTTATCCTCAGATAATGAAAGTTCCTACATTATCCTATAGATATCCATTATCCTACAGATAATGAAACTGATATAAACAGGGGTTAATTGACAGACCCATGGTCACACAATAAAAATGATAATAACAATAATAATAAAATACCTAACCATATAGATCATTAACTATGTGTCAAGCACTGTGCTGAGTGCTTTACAATAGTGCTTTACTTGATCCTCAAAACAAACCTGGGAAGGAGGTGCTATTATTATTCTCATTTTACAGTTGAGGAAACTGAGGAAAGAGAGGTTAAATGACTAACCTAGGGTTACACCTTAGTAAATACATGAAGCCAGATTTTGACCCAGGTCTTCCTGATGCCAGCTCTGACACTCTCTCCACTTCACCACCTAGATGTCTAGTGGATAAATAGAATGTTTTTATTAGGCATTTTAAAAAAATAAATTTTAGCAGTGAAAAGGAACATGGTGTTAGAATTTTAGCTATACAGAGTAGAAACATCAAAGGAAAACTGGGATTTTTTTTTTGTTGTTTTTTATTTTTTTACTTTTTACAGTATTGAGGAGATCTGAGGATATTTGTGGGCAGATGAGAAGAACCAAGTGGAAAATAATCCATGAGATACACAAGAAATAGTGAATGATTTTTTTTAAATAAGATGAGAGGGAATGGAATCAAGGGTACACGTAGTGAGATTAATACAGGCATCTTTTCTGAAACATTGAGGGACTGAGAGTAGATATAAACCTGAGAAGTTTGAAGAATGGACTATGAGAGTTGGGGAAATTGAAGTCAATGGCCTCATTCTTCTCAGTGAAGTATGAGGCTAGGTCTTCTACACTAAGTGTGGAAGGTGATGTGGAGTAGAAGTTGAGAAGATTAGATTAGGAGGTTGGGTTTAGAAGGCATCTTGCTTGCATCTAAGTGAGACTAAGCAACCAGGATTGGAAAGGGAGTCTAATAGTATTTTTATTTTATTTTAACATGATCCCTCCGAATAACTTGCAGCAGAATGGCATATAGAAATCACACAATTAACCTAGTGATTAATATATTATTAATTTGAGTAAGAATTTGAAATCATGTTACTTCCAATGAGTACTGGTGTGACTAAAATCATTTGTATGAGAATCTGTGAGGTTCTTTAATTGGTAGTGTTATACTTCCATGCTATGAGGCTTTAGAATTCTTTATTCCAAAATGAGCAGAGATAGAGAGCTGCTTAATAGACATGATGTCCATGAAAGGTATCATCCAAGTGTGTTTTTATCTAAACTTCGTATTTTACCCAGCATTCAGCACAGTATTCTCTAACTCTTGTAGATGATTAATATGTTTTCTGAATTATCAAATATATTTATTCTAATTCTATACTGTGACCATTTTCCTATATAGACTTCAAAATTCATCAGAGTTCAGGAGGCAGGTTAAATAAATTTAGAGTTTTCTGAAACAACTTCTATTGCATTTTCCCACAGTATCGAGCTTTCAACAACAGTCATTGTTGTCATTTGGCAGTAGTTAGAGCTCTAAAAATTGATATTGCATTTGACCATTCTTTCAGCCTTACTAAGAATCACTTTTATTTAGTCCTAGAGCAAGAAGAAATGAATTTTCTATCTGTACAGGAATTGCTTAGGTTTGTGGACTTATTGCGTTGTTAATTAATAAATTGCTAATGTTTTAAGAAGTTGTTGTACAATGGCAAATTTGATGCTGAAATTAAATTGGGTGATTATGCAATATCCTTGATAGAAACATAAATTGGAGGGGCTAAGATCCATGAAATCCACCACGTTCTTATTTTATACATACTTGACACTCAAAAGGAACACATCAAAAGCACTGGACCAGGAGTGACAAAACTTGGGATCTTGTCTTGGCTCTACCACTATAGTCTGTGACCTTGGGTAAATCATTGAGACTCTATAGACTTCACTTTCTTCATGTGTAAAATAACCAGGTAAGACTAAGGTGAATTGAGCTCTAAAATTCTGAGTCAATGTTATTTTATGTCAATTTATGAAATCTAAAAGATAGTAATTAGGAAAAATTATGTTAAGAAATGCCACTTCTCTCAAGACCTCACTGGTAACTAAAGTTCTATTATTTGTGCATATCTTATTTACTAATTTTTTTAGTCTGCCATACACTTTTTAAATTTCTTTTCTTTTTGGCAATGAGAAAAGTGGTGGGAAAGTATGGTTTTAATTTTGTTCTTTAATTACTATTTTTGGTTTTGAAAGTGACCTTCTAAGGGATGGAAAAAGACAAATAATATAGGAGCAAAAATTATTTTATGAGTTCTCGTTTTTAAATCAATAAGAGCAACCAATAGTTTGTTTTTTAATTTTTTAAACTGACACAAATATCTTCCCCCCCTTTCCTTTGTTTTTCAATTTGTATTCTCTTTCTGTTTAATTTTTTCATTTATTTTCTTTCTTTCTTTTATCCTGATTACATGATCTCCACAGACAGACTTCAGTTTGAAGTCACCTTATTCAAATTTCTATATTGTGGTGGGATCCAATCCATAACATTCCAAAGATACCTTCTAGCCTACATATGGAAACACCAGTAACTTTGGATTCAGATCATTACACTTTTGTATAAGTTGGATGTTTATGAAGTTCTTTCTTCTATGTAGTCAAAATTGTCTCTTCCTCCATCACTGAATCATCTTAAAGGCTACAACAGGACATAAGCTCCAGCAATTCTTACTAATGTAGATAAGTTTTGGGTAGGGGCCTAGTGATAAGCTGTCATTTGAGGGTCAGCCTACCTAATGAGAGAAACATTACCATAAGGATAGCCAAATGATGTTATTATTGAAGAACATTATGGTGACAGTAGTTGCTTGTTTAATTTATTTGTCACCAAAATTTGAGAAATTATCTCTTAGAGATGTTAAAGTATAATCATCCGACAGAGTTGGATTGATTGAGAGAGTATGGAGAAGTTGTGATGTGCGTAAGTGAATAGAATGGCCATAATTATCAAATTATGGATCCTTGAATTATTGAAATAATATTGTATTGAAAAGTGCCAAAAGATGTCACATGATAGAGATTAGATAGATAGATAGATAAAAAGATAAATACATATAGACAAATCATGGATGGATAGATATAGATGATAAGATAGATAGATATATAAGATAGATAGATAGATAGATAGATAGATAGATAGATAGATAGATAGTTAATAGCACCATTTCAAGTAGTTGACCATTCTTTGACATTGGGAAGGGAGGCAGTTCAGTTGTAGAAATTAGCAGCAAGTAGTAAAAGATGAAGAAAAATTAACTGAGCTCCAAAGCAGTGACAAAAAAAGTCTACTGGAACCTTCACATTTGGTGAATACAATAGAAATTGGAGGGGTGGGGATATGTGGGAGACAAGCTATGTAGATGGGCCAGTGGAAACATATTTGCTTCTCTTAAATACTTCAAGGACATTTGACTTTAAGCATAAAGAATTTCATGGGATAAGTGAGGGTTGCAGGAGGGGAAGGGAATCATCACCTTTTGACCAACTCTCTGGTAATGAGTATCCTCATATTTAACTTCACTGGCCTCAGACACTAAGCAGATAAGCCCTTTGTCAAGCTTGCACTTGAAGACTTTTCAGCTTTGTAGGACCTGACAGAATTTATGTACCAGAGGCAGACATTTCCGGAAGCTAGAATGACCTCTATGGTGTGATGTGGCAACCACAAAGGATGTTGATGAAGAGAACATACAATGCAATTAATGAGATTTACAATTTGGGGTTTTTTTAAACAAGCAAATTGGCACAAAAATCTAAGTAATTAGCACATCTTGAGAATGCTGGGGAAAATGACCACCTATGCTATGCATTCGATTTCATTCAAAATTTAATTGATGTGAAGACTGTATATAGCTTTAAGAAAAGAACAACTTTCAGAGTGGTGGTGTTCCAGTTCTACGAGAGAAATTCCAGGTAATATTAGTATACATGTTCCCTTATCTACATGCTTCTTTTTTCAAAAAAAAAATTCTTCATAAGGAATCTGCAAAGTTGTCTTTTGACCATCAAGTATATAAGCACTGAGACCAAAGCTTTGACTCTACTTAAGAGCTAGATGGCCTCTGTTCTGGAAAAAAAAATCACATATTCATCACTATGTTCACCTAGTAATGAGAGAGACAGAGACAAAGAAGGAGACAGGGAGAGACAGAGAAAGAGACAGAGACAGAGACAGAGAGACAGAAATGGTGCCTAAAATAGTGTTTCACATAATATTGCAGGAGAAGTAAATGTGATCAAGCATGATATCAGATATCAATAACGTACATCATGCTTTGAATGAAACTGAATATGTTGATACATGTCATGCATGTTTCGTTACTGATTGCATGTTTTCTGGTTCTTATGTTTCAATTATATTGATATTTGTTTATCTATTAATACTATGCATATATCTTTGCTATACAGTCCCCTAAGCAATTCATTGCTTTCTCATATTTCATGCTAATTTGCATATGGAATAAGGATTTAATATACTTTATTAATGCACATAAGACAAGGTCCTTGTCTTGCCTACCATGTAGACATTGAAGCATCCCGTGAATTTATGTTCCACATTTTGTTCTGTTGATTTTCATGTATTATTAATGTAGATTTGGTAGGAATGTACCTCAGGAGAAGTAAGATAGCAAGAAAAACTTCCTTTTTCCTTGTTTGTCACCGTCCTGAGTTCAGAATTCTCTTGCTTTTATACCCTGATTCTGTTCCTATTTCTCCCTCTACTTTAACTTGGTGCCAAACTCCTACATCCATTTTCTTCATTTTTCTCTGTTCTTTCACCATTACAACAACTACCCAAACACCCACATGCAAGCACACACATACATACACAGGATCACACTCCAAACCAAAGGCATGTTTTCCGGGGTTTGTAAGGGAAAGAAGACTATAGAAATTCAATAATAGAAACTAACGCAAGATAATTAGAAATGCTCATAAAATAAGAGTCCTTAGTCAATGACTTAGAGAACATAACTTTTAAGGGACTCTTATCATGTTACATTTTCTTGGGTTCATAACGGTACATTGTAGTTTCTCCTCATCTGAAATGTCTAATATCATTTTAATGCACAAATAGAAATGCTCAGTAAAATGCCAAACCAATTTGGAAATTGAATGATTTGCACTTGCTGACTAAGATTATTTACCCATCTTTTTGCATATTCTACAATCTTCCTAAGTGAATGGCATGTTGGGGAAGGAGGAACTTGATTTATTTTACTATAGAATCACTTTGCCAACTATGCAACTTTCTCTCTTCAAAAGGGAAAAGAAGGAAATGTGATTAATAAAGATTGTGTTTCCATCACTTTAAAAAATTAGACTCATTTGATTTAACCTACAGATGATAGGTAAGAAGATAAGTAGAAAGAGGAGGGGGCGCATGGGAAATCGTTCACTAAACACTCACAATGTGCCATGTACTGTTCTAGGAGCTGAGGATAAAAATAAAATAGAATTTCTTTTTTAAAGTTTAAAAAATAATAATCTATTTTGTTAGTGTGGGTATGCAGGTATAATGTTAAGAAGGATGGGACTTTTTTTTACTGTTTTCTCCTTTGAAATGCTGAGGTAAGCAAATACCTTTGATGTGTCTTGCCTTTCAAATGTAATAGATGGCAAAGTAGACTTTTTGTTGTCTTTTGTTTCTTTGATTGAATCAAGAGTCTTTGACCTAGGTAAAAAACAATAAAGCCTAGTTCACATAGGTTTAAGTGGCATGACTGTGAGGCCTGAAGAAGCTTCACATGGTTTTGAGTCTCATGGTTGTGATGCCCTCTGAACCTGAAGAATTGTATATAAGATCAGAGGTTAGCATTTTGCCTTTGAGGGCACATTTATTGAAAATGTGTTGGTGAAGAGACTCTGCATAAGCCATTGAAGCAGCCCCCTCTCCCTCACCTCTTTGAAAATCCAGATGTTGGTGTTTCTCCAGTAACAATGTATTGTGATTTGGTTAGCCAGAGATGTTGATCTATTTATACTGTCTCTGTTTGTAATTTCTGGTGTATTTGCTCAGAAGTTCAGAGTTCTGGCTTTTCCCCCTGAACTAAGTGAATGGTGTATGTATGTTTAATTAAAGTAAAATAGTTAACCCCTTAAAATTTCTTTTCTTAGAAAAGCAGATAAAAGGACCTGTGCTAGCAGCCTTCCTGTGTGCTGGTGTTATTGGCCTTACGCAGCCACAACAGTGGCAAGGAATATTGTTGTCACAACAGGAAAGAGTAATGGATCCAGTCTCAAATGGGTGGCCTTCAAGGCCTAGCTATTACACTTGCCTGTGATGCATTGTTGGGCAACCATTAAACTTCCTTACATTTTGGTTGTTTCTTCTATAAACTCAACATAATCACAGATGTTTTGTCTAACTCAAAAAATTGTAAGAAACAAGCCTCATAAAATATTAAATTGTTATGTAAAAACATGCTTTCCTCCTCATTTTCATTATCTTAAAATGCAATGGGAAGTTATGGGCCACATACCCTGGCACTAGGTTGGTATACATGATCATTAATACTTCAAAGACCTGTGATTCAGTTGGTATGAAAGCTCATTCTATCAAAGTCTCAAGAAGGTTAAAATACTTGTTCATTGTCACATAATTAGGCAGTGTCAGAGATGGGGTTTCAGGCTCAAGTTTTCAAGGATTTATTTCTCACAATCTATTAACCACATCATGATGCCTTTCACTCCACAATTATGAAGCATAACTGTCAGGTTGAATACAATTAGAAATTGTAGGTAGAGCATGATTACATGTTTGTAACCAAGCAAGAGGTATATGAAATTAGGATATTCTATTAACCCAATAGTTTGGGCCATCTTGGTAGAGAAGGCACCTTTCACTTGGAGTATTGTAGGAGACATGAAATTCTTGTAAATTTGCACACCAACAATACTGTTTCCACTCTATGTATTTCTAGAGAGCTTTGTCAGATGAAAGAGAACAGAGTCTGAGAGAGTAAATAGATTTCTGTCATTCAAGGTTTGACTATAGATTCACTAATCATTTATCTACCAATGTAATTCAGTCTGGCTACTAGAAGAGAGCTTGTGCAAGATTGTAATTTGAAAAGCATTGACAAAATATATATCTTTACTCAAAATTATCTTTCTCTTCAAGCTGTCATACTACTCCAAGTTCTAACATTAGAGATTTTTTTTCTTTAAGTTTTGGGACGATCCGTGAATCTTTTCCGTTAAAAAATGTAAATACCCTCATTAAATTATTAGCCACTTTCTGTGAATTAAATTTCTAAGACTCTAAAAAGACCTAAGAGATAATTTTAATTTTGACATTTTACAAAGAAGTAAACTAAGGCCAAGATCCAGGAAATGACTTAAGCAAAGTCATGGAGCTAGTCTATAGACTAGCTGAGGCTAGAACATAGTTTATCTAATCAATACATTGGGAATGTTATTTCTTCTTATTGCTAGTTGTGTAACCTTGGGCAAATAATGTTTCCTTGCTGAGAGACCCAATTTCATCTATAATTAAGCACATAGAGAGAGATGATGTTTAAGGTGCCTTATAACTCAAAATCCAATGACTTACTGCTAGATGGACTCACCTGACAAATCCAGTCTGTTATCAAATCTTGTCATTTTCCATTCCCTTCTCTCTGCTACTGCCACAACCCTGGTATAGGCTCTCCACTGTTCATGCCTGAATCATTCCAATACCCTTCTGTTTGGTCTCCCTATTTCAAATTTCTCCCTACTATATTGTATCCTTGTAATGTTAATGGAATAGGAAGATCTTCCCTGTCCATTAATAGGCCTATGTGACCTGCTTTGAGCTCTGGGCCAGCTCACAACTTTAATACATCCTGAGTCAGATGGAGCCAGACTCACATGGAGCCTGAGTCACATAGAGCCCAATGTGGGAGGAGCTTGCTCAATGGACAATGAATGTTAACTGAAATAGAATTTTGAGGAGAAAGGCAGAGCAGTGAGTTAGAGTGAGGCAGAGCAGAGAGAGAAGTGAGCACAAGTGAGTGGAGGGAGGAACTTGCCTAGGGGAGCTTGTTTGTGGGGAGGCCTAACAGAAAGAGTGCTTGAGATGTTGGAGCTCCCTAGGTTGGTGATAAGTACATTGTTAAATCTTACCTCCTAGTATCCTACTAGTAATGTTTCAAATAAATAGTTTTCCTATAGAGGAAAAGAGTTTATTATATTTTGTGAATCTACCCTGGAAATACATATGCATATTCTTAGAAGCTGCTGTGGGTATCACATTGGCATTACATTTGGTGATAAGGATGGGATTGCAAAACATAAAACCTCTACTTGAAGTCAGGAAGGCTTTAGGGAAGGTAATGGGGATCCCAGGATAGGAGGATTTAACTTATTCCTCCCTGGTGAGAGAATGGGCTAAAAGAGAGGACTTTGTGAAAACTAGGAACCGAGGCTACAGAAGGGAGAATGCATAGATTTAGAAAGATGTTTGCAAGGAAAGAAATGGCAGGGTATGTAGAAAAGGAGATGTGTTTTTAACAAGTTACTCTATTATATGTAAAAGTAGAGACAAATTGCTAGAGGAAAAGGTTCAGGTGGAAAAGGAGTTAGCTGATTTACATGAGAAGCTTTCTATGCTACAGCATCAGAACTTTCCTTTAGAAGAGCAAGCTAGAAAGTATCAGGTGGTAGCAGAAAAGACAACTGTGAGTTTAGCTTGGGAAAAGAAGAGAAAAGTTAACAAAAGGAAGGTGCATAAAACCTTTGCACATGCGGGGTCTGATTGGGACCCAGACGCCTGAGGAGAAGGCATAGGAGAAGGAAATGAAGCAAATTCAGATCAGGAGGCATCTAGAAATCTGGATGCACATCCAATAATATGAAAGAAGCACGAAAACTAGGGGGGGGTGACATGGTGTTTATGGAAGTAACTGAGGATTTTACTGAGCAGGAAGTCACAGATAAATTAGGTCGATTTACCCCCAAAATGAGAGAATCAGTATCTTGAATGGTGAGAATCAGTGATGAAGGGGCTAAAAGAGTATGGATAGATAACATAGATTGTTTGATATTCATGGGTATTAGTCAGAATCCCTTTATACAAGGAGCTTTTAGGGATTGCTATATTCAAAGAGGTAACAATAGGACAAATTAGTTAGCTTTAGGTAACAAAGACACAGACCTGTATCATAACACTCCCTAGAATGGTGATAAGTACATTGCTAAATCTTACCTCCTAGTATCCTAATAGTGATACTTCAAATAAATATTTTGGTTTTGCCTTGGAGGAAGAGATTTTATTACATTTTTGAATCTATCCTGGAAATAAGTACGCATATTCATAGCAGCTGCTATGGGTATCACATTGGCAAAAATTTTATGTAAAGTATTAGCAAAAAGATTGCAGCAACTTATCATGAGAATAATATACTATGACCAGGTAGGATTTATTCCAGGAATGCAAGGCTGGTTCAATATCAGGAAAGCTATAAGCATAATTGATCATATCAGCAACAAAACTAGCTGCAATAGATGCAGAAAAATCTTTTGACAAAATACAACAAATTAAAAACACTACAAAGCATAGGAATAAATGGTGTCATCCATAAAATGATGAGTAGCATCTACATAAAACCATCAGCAAGCATTATAAGTAATGGCAATAAGCTAGATGCATTTGCAGTAAGATCTGGGGTGAAACACGGATGTCCATTATCACTCCTGTTACTCAATTTCATATTAGAAATATTAGTTTTAGCAACACAACAAGAAAAATAAATTGAAGGAATTAGAATAGGCAAAGAAGAAACTTAGTTATCACTCTTTGTATATGATATGGTGATTTACTTAGAGAATCCTAGAGAATCAAGTAAAAAAAATATCTACTTGAAATAATAAATAACTTCAGCAAAGTTTCAGGATATAAAATAAACCCACATCAATCCTTGGCATTTCTATATATTACTAACAAAGCCCAACAGCAAGAGAAAGAAAAAATCCAATTAAAGTTACTGTAGACACTATAAATATGTGGGAATCTACCTGCCAAAACAAACCCAGGAACTATATGCACACAATTAAAACACACTTTTCACACAAATAAAGTCAAATCTAAATAATTGGCGAAATATCAGTTGCTCACAGTTAGGCCAAGCTAACATAATTTTTAAAAATCACAATTTTACCTATATTAATTTCCTCATTTAGTGCCATACCAATCAAACAACCAAAAAAATTTATAGAGTTAGATAAAATCATAACAAAATTTATCTAGAAGAACAAAATGTCCAGAATATCAAGGGAATTAATGAAAGTAAATGCTAGGGAAGGAGGCTTAGCCATACCAGATCTTAAACTGTACTATAAAGCAGCAGTCATCAAAACTACTGGGTGATGGCTAAGAAACAGAGTGGTCCATCAGTGGAATAGGTTGTAATGGCAAGAAAAGTGGAACTTTTAGCTGTTTTTTTTTTTCTTTTGGAATGCTTCTTAGCACTAAGGTAATCAAGGGCCTTTGATTGAGCCTTGCCTTTGTTTGAATCTAGTGTTTGATTGAATCAAGAGTCTTTGATGACCTGCTTGGGTCACAAGAGACCCTAAGTCACATGAGTTTGAGTCACATGGTTGTGACACACCCTCTGTGGGCTGACCCTGAAGACGTATATACATATGCTGAGATTAGCATTTTGCTTTGGGGGCTCACTCGCTGGAAGAGTGTTCACATGATTTGGCCAGAGGAGACTCTGGGTAGCTGTTAAGGAGCCCCCCAGCTTTGAAAACACAGATGTTGTGCTTTTCTCTCTGGTGGCTATGTACGTATTGCTATGGACAGACAGTTAGAAGCCCTGTCTGCTGATTTGTGTTATTTGCCCTGTTTATATAATTTCTGCTTGTAATTTCTGTTTGTGTTTTCTCTAAAGTGAGTGATATATGTATGTTTAATTAAAGTGATATTGTAAACCACTTAAAGTTGCTTTTCTTAGAAAAACAAATCAAAGAACCTGTGTTAGCAGCCCTCCTATGTGCTGGTGTTATTGGTTTTACACCTCCACAGTAGCTGCAAGCAGCATTGAGGTTACAATTGTGAATCATTTGAGGGGAGAGACCACATTTTTGCATTTCTTCATACCCACAGTACTTAGAATAGTATCTGGAAGAGTTAGCATTTAATTAATGACTTACTTAATGATATTTCCTCCAAGATCCTTTTTATTTCTATAGTGTTATCATGCTATGTGTCTTCCCATCTAGTCCAATGATCTTCCCAATAAATTATAGCATTGTCATCTAATGCCATTCACAGAATTTCTGCAGTATCAGACAGGGCTTAGACGTTAGAGAAAATACTAAGGGAATAGAAAAACAGGGAGGGGAGTAGAACAAATTAAACATGAAATTGAGAAAGAATGACTTTTTTATTTCATGACTCTACCACTTAATACCCTGAATGCTTGAGGTTTCACACAACCACCCAAAAAGATCACTTTAACATTGGAGGCTTTGGGAATACCAGATCACCATAAGTTTTATCAAGATGGCATAACCTGAGGGAGCTTGTGTGTGTATGTGTCTGTGTGTCTGTGTGTGTGTGTAGACAGGCTAGGTTGGTGGGGAGGAAAGGAACAGTCCCATTAAAAGAATATTAAAAATTAAATTAAAATTTAAAAAAATTAAAAGAAAATTCCATTAAAAATAATATTAGCACCATTGAAGTCAAGAGAGCTTCAGTTTCTAAGTTCACTATTGATTAATTGTGAAATACAATGGATTCTTTTAGATGTATGCCCCTAGACTATACCTTGGAAGTTAAATACTGCCCTATTAGTCTTTATTAAAAAACATTTATTAGAATATTTGCTTGGAAAATGTATCTTTTCATGATATGATTTTCCCTCTCTGAGGTGTGAATGTGTCTGTGTTGTACAATTCCGTTGTTGCTATGGCAATCACAAAAATGGCCCTCTTTGTTTTTTTGTTTATCTCTATGTTCAGAATTAATGTGGATGTTTCACATTTTGGCACACCCATAACTAAGTTAGTACCTTTTATTTCATTTTCTTTTTATTGAGTGGGAGCAAGAAAGGGCAAAGTACATGCAAAGACAGAAACAAAATGAAGAATTTCTCAGCAGAAAATCAAATTCAGGCATTTGATCATCAGTCATAACATTAAATAACATTTAGTGCATTTATTCAAGGACACAATCCTGAGAGGGATAAAGGAATTTAAGAGGAGTAGAGTTCATGCCCTTTCAAAGGAAAGGCAAATAATCACACTCTCTTGTTGCATTTATAAAAGCTACCAGTGAGACAGTGGCATTAAATTATGATGGACAGATGGAAGAATCCTGGACAAGAGGTCTTCTAATGTAACCTTTCCCTAAATTGGCTGCAAATCCATCAAAATCTACAGTTGTCGTGCTGCTAATGAGTTCCTAATTGGGAATTATCCAGCCATATTAATAATATATAATGTTCTTCAAGTCTGCCAACTTGGAGAACAAAACATTTACTATCTTCGATGTCAGATTGATGCATATCAATTTAAATAGAAAATCTTGGTCACAGCAAATATGGTTTGGGAATCCTCTTCTCCTGCAACCCTACTATTAATACTTTGGTAGTGGGTGTGGATCCTGAACTAGGGGCAAACAATCTTTCTCTAAATTTAAATTTACTAATGTTTTTGAAATACCTAATTACCTTGCTCTGAATTCTCTTAGAGCAGCTGAATGATATTATTTATTATACAAAGATGCTGTGTGGATCCGATTACTGATAAGACAATTTTTTAAAAAGTTAAAATGATATATCTTATTTAGTTTGAATCCCATGTTTCTAAAATTCAACTGAGTGAGAGTTAAAAGGCTAAAATCATTAGAAGCATGAAATGCTTTTGAAAACCCTCTAAACCATACATAAGTACAGTGTCTAAATAACAGATTATTTTTGATTTGTGAAAACTGCACACCCATAGCACCATGGTAAAAATTGATGTCACTGAAAGCCTATAGTTCAGTATAATTCATGGTGAAATATGTGGTAGAATAGATACATTTAGGGCCCCATCAAATGAAATTAGCAAATACTTATAGCATCGTCTCTGTAGGTGACAGTAAATGAAATGAACAAAATCTTTTGTTAAATTGGATTGTGCTGCAGAGAAATATTTTGGGACATATGTGCTTCCAGAGTCATTTTAAATGTGTGTGTAATTGATGTTAATGCAATTGTTTTAAAATAAAAAAAAGAAATTAATAGAGGCAGTTAAGTAGTATAGTGGATAGAGTGCTGAATCTGGAATCAGGAAGACTTGAGTTTAAACCTCAAACCTAGATTTATATATTTTCTGTGTGAACCTACGTAAATCATTTTTTCTCTGCTTCAGTTTCCTCATGTAGAAAATGAGGATAATAAAATCTTCCTCCCAAACTTGTTGTGAAGAACAAATGAAGTACTTTTTTAAAAATGTGATAATATTCTCAGGGGCAGAGTCACAATGATAAGTAAAAGCAGGGACTTGCTTGAGCTCCCCCAAACCCTCCAAATGCCTGTAAAAATTGACTCTAAATAAATTCTACCATATCAGAAACCAAAAAATGATGGAGTGAAAGAGGTTTCCAGCCCAATACAACCTCTCATCACCAGTATGAGAGAAGAGCACAGTCCAGAGTGGGCTGCGCCAGCACAGATGGGCCCCCCAGCAAATCTGGAGCAGGCCTCAGAGGCCTGAATCGCTGGCAGCTGTGGCAGTTTCCAAAGGACCTGTGCTAGCAGCCCTCCTGTGTGCTCTTGTTGTGGGTCTTATTGTTGGTCTTTCACCCCCACAGCAGCTGCTAGCAACATTTTTGTTACAAAATGGCATAGTCATGCAGTATCTGAAAATTAAAAGGAAAGTATGGGGTTTTGGGGAACTGGGATAGTGATTGGATGTTTCCCAGTTATTGGGTTGTGGCTATGGTTCTGTGGAGCCCCAGGAGCAGCAGAGACCTGAAGGAGAACAGGCAAATAGCAGGGACAGAAGTGGTTTCCTGGGTGCCTAGAGCAGGGTCCCTGGGAGATAACCTTTCTACCCCCCTCCCTACCCCACTAGCCTTCTAGAGGAGACAGGCCAAAGCAGAGACTGTGGGAGGATAACAAGCAGAGGTTTGTGAGAGATGGGGATTGGCCAGAGCCAGGGCTTGAGTGGATTAGCCCAGCTCTAGACTGTGCTGAAGGGGTGAATGTCCTGCGATTGTATTGTATGTGATGCCTTGAAAAAGAAGCAGAGAACTGCCTTGGTACAGACTTGGCAGGAGTGGTTGGTGAAGGAAGAGAAAAAGTGGAGAATGGCCTTAATACAGGCCTGGCAGGAGCAGTCGGTGAGGTGAGACAAAGAGTGGTGAGCTGCCCACGTACCCACCCAGCAAGAGAGGAGAACTGCTTGGGAGCTGACCTTGGTGAGGTGGGAGCAAGGGTGGAGAGCCACCTACATCAGGATTCAGGCAGAAACCAGGAGCAACCAGCAGGAGCTGGACAACTGGGAATCCCAAGTTCAGAGTTCAGTCCTGGGGCAGGATGGAAACTTTGCATCAAGGCACTGAGTGTACTTTCTTGCTGCCTTCTCCTGGGACAGTTTAGGACCAAGGAGGAGGGTGGAGGGACCCAATCCTGTTGGCTTTGTTGTCCAGTTGACTCCCAGAAGTTGGAAGTGGGGTGCTGGAACAGGATGTCGAGAAGAGACCCCCAAGAGAACTTTATTTGGACTTTTCTGTTTGTGTTGGGACTACCTTATCTGAGGGTGCCAGGAGGAAATCTACAACAGCAATGTGGGAAGAAGGACACACCCTCAAGAAGGACTTTACTTGGACATTCTATATTGAATAAATAGATTATAATTTGCTGTGACTTAGGGATGGATGGTGTTTGTATTGTAAATGAATATTTGGGGGAATGCTACTGCGTGATATGTTTTGTTATGTTGTGAATGTTATGCTTTAGTTCCCTGGTGGGATTGCAATGTATAATGTCTCTTTTTGTTCCAGGATCCATGGACATTTAGATTGTAAGCCCAAGGATCTTGGAAGGTGTTTAGTGGTATGGTAATTAGGGGGTACTTTTTTTACTGTTTTCTTTTTTGGAATGCTGAGGTAATCAAGTACCTTGGATGAGTTTTGCCTTTCAAATATAATGGCAAGCAAAGTAGACTTTTTGTTTTCTTTGTTTTGCAGTGCTTCTCAGCACTAAGGAATGTTTGATTGAATTGGGAGTCTTTGATGACCTGCTTGCATCAAGGGAAGGCCTAGTTCACATGGGTTTGAGTCACACGGTTGTGATGCCCTTTGACCCGGAAGAAGTGTATTTAAACTCAGAGGTTAATGATGTGCCTATGGGAGCACACTCATTGAAAGAGTGTTGGTGACGAGACTCTGGGTAGCCATTGAAAGCCACCATGGCTTTGAAAACCCAAATCTTGCTGCTTCTCTCTGATAACTATGTATGTATTGTCACTTGGTCAGACAGATTAAAAATCTGTCTTTTGACCTGTTTATATTGTCTTTGTAATTTCTGTTTGTTCTGAAGTCCAGGTTGCTGACTTTTTTCCCCTGAACTAAGTGAATGATATATGTATGTTTAATTAAAGTAAGGTTGATAACCCCTTAAAGTTGCTTTCTTTAGAAAAGCAGATTAAAAGACCTATGCTAGCAGCCTTTCTGTATGCTGGTGTTATTGGTCTTATACCCCCACAGCAGCTGTTAGTAGCATTCTTGTTACAACTTCTTAACCCACAAACAACAAAGACAACTTAGAAGGTCAGTAGGAAAGGTCCGTAAGACCAGGGTGACAGAGGAGCATGGTTTGGCCCCAGCCCCAGGTTGGCAGTGGTGGTGGTGGTATCAGCAGTGGCAGGGGCTGCTTTTGGAGTTCTCAGCCCATAGATAGTGGGGGGAATGAGTGGCTAATCAGATGGGGATTGCATGGATCTCTGTGTTGGTGCTGCGGCAAGATTCCCTTGCTTTGCCTGTGCCTGGATCTGGGTCACAGTCTTGGGTGGTGGTCCTGGGGCAAGGAGGAGCACTGGTGTTGTGCAGCTTGTGCTGGTGGTGGAGAGAGAATCCCATCACAGGTCCAAAGCAGAAAAGAGTGCTTGTGGTCACTCATAGACCAGGGCACAGATCAGGAGAAAAGTGAACAACTATGCTTTAATCATACAATCTTGGAAGAACTGAAAATGTACAAGTCCCCCAAAATATGTCTGAAAACAGCTGCACAAAACTTCTGAAGCTTGAGACAGTATACCCCCCACTCTGGAACCAGAGTCCTACCTTAACAAAGAGCTCAAATGTCAACAAATTAGCTGGGGAAATGAGCAAATGGCAGGAAAAAAATCAGACTACAGAATCTTATTTTGGTAAGAAGGAAGATGAAAACATACAACCAGAAGAAGACAACAAGGTCAAAGCTCCTACATCCAAAACCTCCAAAAAATACTAATTGGTCACAGGCCATGGAAGAGCTCAAAAAGGATTTTGAAAATCAAGTAAGAGAAGTAGAGGAAAAGTTGAGAAGAAAAATGAGAGTGATGCAAGAAAATCATGAAAAATGAGTCAATATCTTGCTAAAGGAAACACCAAAAAAATGCTGAAGAAAATAATACCTAAAAAATAGACTAACCCAAGTGGTGAAAGAGATCCAAAATGCCAATGAAAAGAAGAATACCTTAAAAAGCAGAATTGGCCAAATGGAAAAGAAGGTCCAAAAGCTCACTGAAGAAAACAATTCCTTAAAAATTAGAATGGAGCAAATGAGAAAGTTTGAAAGTCCTCTATTTTATTGAAAATCCATATTTTGCCTTGGAGCATGATACCCAGTGAAAAGACCAGAGCTGAATAGAAAATTGGACTTTCAAACACGAGAATCAAAAGAAGTATGAAAAGGTAAACAAGAAAGAGAAATCATAAGGGACTTACTAAAGTTGAACTGTTTTGTTTACATGCCTACATAGAAAGATGATGTATATGATTCATGAGACCTCAGTATCATAGTAGCTGAAAGGAATATGCACATATATGTGTGTCTATGTATGTATATATGTAAGTGTATATATATATATATGTGTGTGTATATATATAGACAGAGGGCACAGGGTGAGTTGAATATGAAGGGATGATATCTAAAAAAAATAAAATCAAATTAAGGGATAGGAGACGAATGTATTGAGAGAGGGAGAAAGGGAGAGATAGAATGGGGTAAATTATCTCACATAAAAGTGGCAAGAAAAAGTGGTTCTGTAGGAAGGGAAGAGGGGGCAGGTGAGGAAGAATGAATAAATCTTGCTGTCATCGGATTTGACCTGAGGAGGGAATACCATACACACTCAATTGGGTATCTTACCCCACAGGAAAGAAGGAGGAAGAAGATAAAAAAGGGGGGATGATAGAAAGGAGGGCAGGCAGGGGGAGGAGGTAATCAAAAACAAACATTTTCAAAAGGGACAGAGTCAAGGGAGAAAATTCAATAAAGGGGGATTGGTTAGGAAGGAGCAAAACATAGTTAATCTTTCATAACATGAGTATTGTGGAAGGGTTTTACATAATGATATGCATGTGGCCTATGTTGAATTGCTTGCCTTCTGAGGGAGGGTGAGTGGGGGGGGAAGAGGGGAGAGAATTTGGAACTCAAAGTTTTAAAAACATACATTCAAAAACAAAAAAATAGTTTTTGCATGCAACTAGGAAATAAGATACACGGGCAGTGGGATGTAGAAATTTATCTTGCCCTAGAAGAGAAGAAGGGAAAGGGGGATGGGAGATGAGGGGGGTAACAGAAGGGAGGGGTGACTGGGGAATGGGGTAACCAGAATATACACCCTATTGGAGTGGTTGGGAGGGTAGAAATGGGGAGAAAATTTGTAACTCAAACTTGTAAAAATCAATGCTGAAAACTAAATATATTTAAAAAAAGAATGGAGCAAATGGAAGCTAATAACTGTATGAGAAATCAAGAAATAACAAAAGAAAACTCCAAAGAATGAAAAACATAGAAGAAAATGTGAAATATCTCATTGGAAAAACAACTGACCTGGAAAACAGATACAGGAGAGATAATTTAAAAATTATTGGACTACCTGAAAGCCATGAACAAAAAAATAGAGCCTAGACATCATCTTTCAAGAAATTATCAAGGAAACCTGCCCATATATTCCAGAACCAGAGGATAAAATAGCAATGGAAAGAATCCACCAACCACCTCCTGAAAGAGATCCCAAAAAGAAAACTCTTAGGAATATTGTAGTCAAATTCCAGAGTTCCTAGGTCAAGGAGAAATTATTGCAAGCAACCAGAGAGAAACAATTCAAGCATTGTGGAATCACAAACAAGATAACACAAGATTTAGCATCTTCTACATTAATGGATCAGGAGGCTTGGGATATGATATTCTGGATGTCAAAGGAGCTAGGATTAAAAGCAAGAATCACCTACCCAGAAAAACTGAGTATAATACATCAGAGGAAAAAATGACCATTCAATGAAATAGAGAACTTTCATGCATTCTTGATGACAAGACCAGAGCTGAATAGAAAATCTGACATTCCAATAAAGAATCAAGAGAAACATAGAAAGGCAAACAGGAAAGAGAAATCATAAGGTATTTATTAAAGTTGGACTGTTTACATTCCTACATGGAAAGATCATAATTGTAATTCATGAGACCTTTCTCAGTATTAGGGTAGTTGGAGGGGATAGACAGACAGATGGTTAGATAGATAGATAGATAGATAGATAGATAGATAGATAGATAGATAGATGGATAGATAGATAGATAGATAGATAGATAGATAGATAGATAAATAGATAGATAGATAGATATGGCACAAGGTGTTTGAAGGGATCATGTCTAAAAAAATAAAATTAAGGGGTAAGAGAGGAATGTGCTTGGAGGAGACAGGGAGTGATAGAATGGGATAAATTATTTCGCATAAAACTCAAGAAAATGCTTTTAAATGGAGATGGAAAGGGGGAGGTTAGAAGAAATGAGTAAACCTTATTTTCATTGGATTTGACTTAAGGAAGGAATAACATACACACTCAAGGGGGCATGAAAATCTATTTTGTCCTACATAAAAGTAGGGGAAAAGGGGATAAGAGAGAAGGATATGATAGAAGGGAGGGCAAATTGGGAGGAGGTAGTAATCAGAAGCAAATATTTTTGGAAGGGACAGGGTCAAAATAGAGAATAGAATAAATGGTGTGTTGGATAGGTTTGGAGGGAATATATTTAGTTTTTTACAACATGATTGTTATGTAAGTGTTTTCCATTACTATACATGTATAGCTATAACAAATTGCTTGCCTTCTCAATGAGGGTGAGTTGGGAGTGAGGAAGGGAGAGAATGTGGAACTCAGTTTTAAAAATGAATGTTAAAAATTGTTTTTACATGCAACTGGGAAGTAACATGAATTGTCAATGGGATACAGAAATCTATCATAGCAGGGAGGGAAGACTGGGGGAAAGGGTAATCAAAATGCACATCATCTTGGGTTAAGGGGAGGGGAAATAGGAGGTGAAAATTTGGAATTCAAAATCTTGAGGAAGTGTATGTTGAAAGCTAAAAATAAATTAATTAGTAAACTAAAAATGAGATAATATTTCTAAAGTTCTTTGCAAATTAGTTCCATGCATATTTAAGCAATATTTCTTTTTTATATAATTGAAATTTTTTATTTTTAGTTTACAACACTCAGTTCCACATAATTTTGAGTTCCAGATTTTCTTCCCCCTCCCTGCTAACTTCCCAAGATGGCATGAAGTCTGATATATCTTCTACGTATAACTTTGCATTGAACTTATTTACACAATAGTCAAGTTGTAAAGAATTATGACCAATGGAATGAATCATGAGAAAGAAGAAACAAAACCAAAAAAACAAGAGGAAAAAAATACAAAGTGAAATAAAAGGAGAGCAAACAGTGTACTGCAACCTGCATTCAGACTCCATAGTTATTTCTCTGGATGAAGATAGCTTTCTCCATCATGAGTGCTTTGGAGTTGTCTAAGAAACTTGTATTCCTGAGAAGAGTGAAGTCTATCAGGGTTAGTCATCACAGAATCCATATATATGTAGTTGCATATAGTGCTCTCCTGGTTCTGCTCCGCTCACTCAGCATTATATCATGTAGGTTTTCCAGGTTATTGTAAAGTCTGTATCTTCCCCATTTCTTATAGCACAATAGTATTCCATTACCTTCATATACTACAACTTGTTCAGCCATTCCCCCATTGATGGGCATCCCCATGATTTCCAATTCTTTGCTTCTATAAAAAGAGCCTCTGTAAATATTTTTGTACATATGGGTCCTTTTCCCACTTGTGTGATCTCTTTGGGATACAACCCTAGAAGTGGTATTGCTGGGTCAAAGGGTATGAACATTTTCATAGCCCTTGGGGCATAGCTCCAAATTGCTCTCCAAAATGGCTGGATCAGTTCACAACTCTACCAGCAATGTGACAATGTTCCAATTTTTTCCACATCCTCTCCAGCATTTATCATTTTACTGTTTTGTCATTTTAGCCAATCTGACAGGAGAGATGTTGTACCTAAGAATTGTTTTCATTTGCATTTCTCTAATCAGTAGTGATTTTGAGCATTTTTTCATATTCCTATAGATATCTTTAATTTCTTCCTCTGAAAACTACCTGCTCATATCCTTTGACCATTTCTCAACTGGGGAATGACTTGTATTCCTGCAAATTTGGCTCAATTCCTTGTATATTTTAGATATGAGGTCCTTATCAGAGACACTGGTTGTAAAGATTTTCTCCCAATTTTCTGCTTCCTTCAAAATCTTTGTTGCATTGGCTTTTTTTTTATACAAAAACATTTCAATTTAACACAATCAAAATTGTCCATTTTGCATTTTGTAATGCTCTCTATCTCTTGTTGTGTCATGAAATCTTTGCTTTTCCATAAATCTGATGGGTAAACTATTCCTTGCTTTCCCAAATTGCTTATAATATCAGCATTTATTCCTAAATCATGAACACATCTTGACTTTGTTTTGGTATATGGTGTAAGATACTGGGCTATGCCCAGTTTCTGCCCTACCATTTTCCAATTTTCACAGCAGTTTTTGTGAAATAGTGAATTCTTAGCTCAGAAGCTGGATTCTTTGGGTTTTATCAAAGAGTAGATTGCTATAGGTGTTGACTACTGTGTCTTGTGTGCCTACCCTATTGCACTGATCCACAACTCTGTTTCTCAGCCAATACCGGTTAGTTTTGATGACTGCTGCTTCATAGTACAGTTTAATATCTGGTATGGCTAGGCTACCTGCCCTAGCATGTCTTTTCATTAATTCCCTAGATATTCTAGACCTCTTGTTCTTCCAGATGAATTTTATTATTATTTTATCCAGCTCTGTAAAATAATTTTTTGGTAGTTTGATCAGTATTGCACTGAATAAATAAATTAATTTAGGTAAAATTGTCATTTTAATTATATTAGATCAGCCTAACCATGAGCAACTGATATTTTTCCATTTATTTAGATCTGATTTTATTTGCGTGAAAAGTTTCATAATTATGTTCATATACAGCCTGGGTTTGTCTTGGCAGATAGACTCCCAAATATTTTATAGTGTTGGCAGTAACTTTGAATGGAGTTTCTCTTTCTCTCTCTTGCTGTTGGGCTTTGTAAGTAATATATAGGAATGTTGAGGATTTATGTGGGTTTATTTTATATCCTGCAACTTTGCTAAAGTTGTTTATTATTTCAAGTAGTTTTTTACTTCATTCTCTAGGATTCCCTAAGTAAATCATCATATCATCTGCAAAAAGTGATAATTTAGTTTCTTCTTTGCCTAATTCCTTCAATTTCTTTTTCTTCTCTCATTGCTACAGCTAACATTTCTAATACTAAATTGAATAGTAGGGATGATAATGGATGTCCTTGTTTCACCCCGATCTTATTGGGAATGTATCTAGCTTAGCCACATTACAAATAATGCTTGTTGATGGTTTTAGACAGATGCTATTTATAATTTTAAGGAAGGCTGCATTTATTCCTATGCTTTCTAGTGTTTTTAATAGGAATGGGTGTTGTATTTTGTCAGAGGCTTTTTTCTGCATCTATTTTGATGATCATATGGTTTCTACTAGTTTTGTTGTAGATATGATCAATTATTCTGATAGTTTTCCTAATATTAAACCAGCCTTGCATTCCTGGAATAATTCCTACCTGGTCGTAGTATATTATTCTCGTGATAAGTCACTGCAATCTTTTTGCTAATATTTTATTTAAAAATTTTACATCAATAATCATTAGGGAAATTGCTCTGTAATTTTTCTTTCTCTTCCTGGTTTGAGTATTAGTATCATATTTGTGTCATAAAAAGAATTTGGTAGGACTCCTTCTTCACCTATTTTCTCAAATAGTGTACAAAGTATAGGAATTAATTGTTCTTTAAATGTTTGATAAAATTCACACATAAAATCATTTGGACTTGGAGATTTTTTCCTAGGGATTTCATTGATAGCTTGCTCAATTTCTTTTTCTGAGATGGGGTTATTTAGGAGTTTTACTTCCTCTTCTGTTAACCTGGGCAATTTATATTTTTGTAGATATTCATCCATATCCCTAAGGTTGTTAAATTTATGGACATACAATTGGGCAAAATAATTCCTAATTATTGTTTTAATTTCCCCTTCATTGAAGGTGAATTCACTCTTTTCATTTTTGATACTGTTAATTTGATTTTCTTCTTTCTCTTTTTTTAATGGAACTGACCAAAAGTTTATTGATTTTATTGGTTTTTTCATAAAACCAGCTCTTGGTTTTATTTATAAATTCGATAATTTTCTTGGTTTCAATTTTATTAAACTCTCCTTTGATTTTCAGTATTTCTAATTTGGTGTTTAAGTTGGGAATTTTAATTTGTTATTTTCCTAGCTTTTTCGGTTGCATGCCCAATTCTTTGATTTCCTTTTTCTCTATTTTATTCGCATAAGCATTTAGAGATATAAAACTTCCCCTAAGAACTGCTTTTGCTGCATCCATAAGTTTCATTATGTTCTCTCATTATTGTCATTCTCTTGAATGAAGTTATTAATGTTTCTATGATTTGTTCTTTGGACCCCTCGTTCTTTAGGATTAGATTACTTAGTTTTCAATTAATTTTTAGTTTATCTTTCCATGGTCCTTTATTACTAATAATTTTTATTGTGTCATGATCTGAGAAGGATACATTGCCTATTTCAACCTTTCTGCACTGGATTGTGAGGTTTTATGCCATAGCACAAGGTATACTTTTGAGTATGTGCTATATACCACTGAGAAAAGTATATTCCTTTTTATCTCATTCAGTTTTCTCCAGAGGTCAGTCATATTTGCCTTTTCTAAAATTCTGTTCACCTCCTTAATTTCTTTCTTGTTTATTTTGATGTTAGATTTATCAAGTTCAGAGAGGGGGAGTTTGAGGTCCCCCACTAGTATGGTTTTGCTGTCTATTTCTTCGTGTAACTCCCTTAATTTCTCCTCTAAGAATTCGCATGCCATACTACTTGGTGCATATATGTTAAATAATGATATTGCTTCATTGTCTATGGTGCCTTTTAAAAAGATATAGTGTCCTTCCTTATCTCTTTTAACTAGATCTATCTTTGCTTTTGCTTTGTCTGAGATTAGAATTGCTACTCCTGCTTTTTTTTACTTTAGCTGAAGCACAATATATTCTATCTCCATCCTTTTACTTTTACTCTGTGTGTATCTCCCTTTTTCAAATGTGTTTCTTGTAAACAACACATTGTAGGATTATGGTTTTTAATCCATTCTGCTATCTGCCTCCATTTTATGGGAGAGTTCATTGCATTCACATTCACAGTTATGATTACAAGCTGTGTCTTTCTCTCTATCCTGTTTCCATTCCCCTCCCCATTTATGCTTTTTTTTCTCTCTCCCACCTTCTGCTTCTCAATAGACTTTTGCTTTTGACCACAGCCTTCCTCAATTTACACTCCCTCTTGATTTCCCTACCTTTTCTTACTCTTTTCCTCTTGCTACTTATTCCCTCCCTTCTGACCACCACCCTCTTTTCTTTTCCCCTTTCCCCTCTTACTGCCTGTAAGACAAGTTTGATTTCTATGCTTTTCAGAGTATGTTATTCTCTTCTTGAACCAAATCTGATCAGAGTAAAGCTCATAGACTACTTTTCTCCCTCCTGTCTTTCCCTCTACTATAATGTGTTTTTCTGCCTCTTCATTTGATGTAATTTACCCTTTTCTACCACCTCCTTACCTCTTCTCCCAGAACCCTCCCTTTACATCTCTTAATTATGTTTTTTTATCCTTATGTCAGTTATTTTATGCAGACATCCACAGTGTGTACCCCTTTCAATTGCCATAATAACTGTAATATTTGCAAGATTGATGTATGTATATAAAAACGTATATAAAATGATAAAATCCTGTATAAAGATGTAAATAATTTGCCCTTATTGATTAATAAGGTTTGTGGGGTTTTTTTTCCCTCTGTTTACCCTTTTTATGTCTCTTGAGTTTTGTATTTGAAGATCAAATTTTCCATTGAGTTCTGGCCTTTTCATCAGGAAGGTCTTAAATTCCCTTATTTCATTGAATGTCCATCTGCTTCCCTGAAAAATTATGCTCAATTTTGCTGGGTAGTTGATCTTCAGTTGTAGTCTAAGCTCCTTTGCCCTTTGGAATATCATATACCAATTTCTCCTGTCATTTAATGTAGAAGCTGAAAGATCCTGTGTGATACTGATTATAGTTCCACAATATTTGAACTGTTTCTTTTTAGCTACTTGTAGTATTTTCTCCTTGACTTTGTAGTTCTTAAATTTGGCTATGATATTTCTTGGAGTTTTCAATTCAGGATCTCTTTCAGGGGGTAATTGGTGGTTTCTTTCAATGACTATTTTACCCTCTGGTTCTAGGACTTCTGAGCAGTTATCTTTGATAATTTCTTTGAAGATACTATCAAGGCTTTTTTTTCATTGTGGATTTTCAGTAGACCAATAATTCTTAAATTGTCTATCTGGGACCTATTTTCCAGGTCAGTTGTTTTTCCAATCAGATATTTCATATTTTCTTCTATCTTTTCATTCTTTACATTTTGTTTGAATACTTCTTGATGCCTCATAGAGTCATTAGTTTTCACTTGCTCAATTCTAATTTTTAATGAGCTTCTGTCTTCATTTTGCTTTTGAGTCTCCTTTTTCAATTGGTTGATTTTAACTTTCAGGGTGCCATTTTCGCTATTTAGATTCTGAATCTCCATAGCCATTTTGCCGATCTTATTTTTTAAGGACTTGATTTCATTAGTTGTTTTTTGCCTCCATTTTTTCTTTTACCTCCCTAATTTAGTTTTTAAAATCCTCCTTTAGCTCTTCCAGGAATGCTTTTTGGGCTTGAGACCAGTTCACATTCCCTTTTGAGGTATTAGATGTGGGTATAATGTCAATGCTGTCGTCTTCCAAATTGGTATTTTCATCTTCCCTGTCTCCATAAAAAGAATCAACAATCCTTGGTTTTTTCATGTTCTTCTTCATGTTGGTTAGCTTTTTCCTGGCTTTACAGTGGATTTCTGCTTTGGGGGCTCAGGGATCTCTGTCCCAGGTTTCTTGTTCTGGAGGTTGTAAGTATATTTACTGGCTTTTTGTATTGTAGCCTTCAGTTTCCTGAGGTGTGGGGGAGGGGTCTGGCTGCCTGAAGTCTCCTTTTCCCCTGGGGCTGCTCTCCAGCACTGTTGCTCTTCAGCAGTGGTCTCAGCTGTTGTCTGTACTGGTTTCTGACCCTTCCCCTGGCTGTGCAAAGGTACATCTGGGCTCCTGGTGTTGACCCCTGTTGGATCTGCCCCTCTGGGACTCAAGAACTCCCACTGCTTGGCCACTGAAGCCCCACTTCTGTCTCCTCTATTCCAGTGTTTTTCCCAAGGAATTCTCTGGCTCGGGCGCGGGGGTGGGGGGACAGGGGAGGAATTAGAGTCATTTACCTGGCCATTATGTCTCCCGGAAGTTCAAGAAGGCATGTTTCAAACCTTTGGGCTGCAAGCCTCAGAAGTAGATGTGTCATGGCCGGAGGCGTTGTACTGCTGCTTCTCGTTGCTTCAGCAGACTCCCATCCTGTGTTGGGAAGCCTGGGGATCTCTGCCGGTTTCAGTTGCCTAGCTTTCTCCCAGCCTGGGTCACTGTCTGGTTTCCACAGTTGCTTCTGCTTTGGTGCTGTCTGGTGCAGCTCCACATGCCAAGTGTTCTCCCAGCCTACAGATCCATCCATGTTACCTTACGGACTCTCCTGGCTTGGAAATTTGCCCCACTCAGTCTGCTGGCAGCTTCTAACTCTCTCAAATCTGCTCAGATTCACTATTTTAGAGGTATCTGGCAGAACCTGTGAGAGAGTTCTGGTAAGACACTGTTTTCATGAAGCCATCTTGGCTCTGCCCCACCTAAGCAATATTTCCCTCTAACAGCAATTTCCCTTTAATATTTTCCTAGAAAGTGATCATACAGCTTCTTCCAGACATCCAACGACAGGAAATACATCACCTTCTGAGACTGCCTATTATAATTTGATACAGTTCTAATTATAAGGCAGGTACTTTATCCATCCTCCCAGCCGCTTCCTCCATTATCAAGTACACTCTGGCACCTATTTTCCCAGTTACTCATAGGCTGAGATATATATTAACAGATCCACATCCCAGGGGGCTTACTTCTGTCTTTACAAAAGCAGGTAATCAATCAACAAGCATTTGTGTAGCATAAGTGCTCAATGTACTAGATGGTATGATATATATCTCTGGGAATTGTTTGCATAAAGATGATAATTGAGCTAATAATTGGGTTGATGGTATCATGAGATTTTAGAGAAAGGAAGAGAGTCCAGGACAGATCTTTGGTAGACATGGTTAGAGAATATAACATGAAGATAAATAGCAAAGGAGATTGAGAAAGAAGAGTTGAAGAGATAGGAGGAGAACTAAGAGAAAGCAGTGTCACAGATATTTAGAGAGGAGGGAGTATCCACAAGGAGAACATTAAAGGTAATGCAAGCTTGGTGGACTAGGATATAGCCAGGTGGTGGTAATGGTGGACACAATGAAGACAAAGAAGAGTGTTAGGGGTCAAAGAAGAGTGTCGTGTCAGAAGATGGATTGGTAAAATACTCTGATAACTTCAATGGATTTCAGAGTTCATGAACATAGAAATGTAACATTCATATGTGATGGAAAGATCAAGGGTGTGATTATTTCTATGTGTAGCTAAGTTGGAGGAAATGATAGGAATGGAGTAGATAGGGGACCTAGGAAGGAGAGGTATTTGTGAGGGTATCTATATGTATGCTGATGTTGCCTAGAATAAATACAATAGATATGGCAAATATGTTGACCAAAGTTTGCCCCACAACCATTAGCTCTAAGGCTAAAAGTTTGGGGGAGAGGAAAGATGAGCCCTTACCTTTGATCTCTGGGTATACTTTTGAAAAAGCACATAGTAAAGTCTGGAGTCAAGGTGGGGGCTAAATGTAGAATGTGAAGTTTGGAAGACTCATAATATAACATAAGTGGCTAAGGTTTAATCAGACAGCAGTGAATTTTAAATTTGAAATGCATACTTTTAAATTTCACTTAGTAAATGTACTTTAATATGTGAGTGGAAAATCCTTTGAAGTCATGAAAAGTTGGGAAAGAAACCCTATGGGGATGTGGATGAACATGATCCAGTAAATGATGATTTCATGGGATTAAATCATATCCTTGGATGAGATCAGAAATCAAGATGAAATTCTGAGAGAAACAGAGACCCGGCAGAGACAAGACAAGCATCAGGCAGGTACTAGTAAAGTTCCATCCATACATATGCTGAGGTACTGAAATAGAGAAATACCTAGAGAGGCTAGTTACAGCATGCCCTTACACAGTTACTTGAGATAGCTTGTGGTGCCATCTTTTGACTTGTCCAATTAGAGTACATTTGGTTGCTATTCCTGCAAATTTCTTGTCACCATTATAAAGCAAATGTTTCTTCAAGTCAGAGGCACATCTTTTACACAAGCCAAAAGCTGTCACTCAGAATTTTTTATTCATTGCTCCTATGCCTGTCCTTTCAGACTAAGCAAAAAGTTGAAAGTTTCATTTTCATTATAGCCCTTCAAGTACTCAAAGACAGCTATCACAATCTTACCTTCTATTATATACTGTACATGATGTATTTTATACTGCTCCTCCTTTTACACTCTGTATTCAAGCAAAATTGCCCTTCTTGATTCCTTCAAATATAATATTCCATCTCTAATATCTGTTCCTTTGCACTGGCTGTCTTTCCATGTCTAAAATGGTGTCCCAGCTCAACTCTTCTCTTAGGCTATCTCCTTTTTTCTTTTAAAACTCAAGTGACACAACATACATTAAGCCTTTCCTGATTCTCTAAGCTGCTAGTGTCCCAGCTAATCACATTGTAGTTATTTTTTCTACATGTTTTATTATTTTATGTACATACTATCTACCATGTCATTTAAGTGTTAGCTCCTTGTGGCCAATGCCTATTCCATTTTTTATACTTATATCCCCACTTCCTAGCTTAGTGTCTGGTACATATTAATATCTTAACAAATATTTGTAGATTATTTATTTCTTGTGGCAATTTGAAGACCTGGTATTATTATTCTATCTAGCTCCTCAGCAACAGAAACCTGATCGTATATTTTTGCCATCAATGTGCTCAAGCCATGAATGTGCTTTGGAGAACCAATGTTTAAATTTTCAATTTATGCTTTTTAACCTCACAAATCAGCAAATAGTACAAATTGAGCCCAGTTTATTGTTTATTTGCTTCTTAATGTTTAAACCTAAGAAAGAGATGGAGACAACATCAATAAAGCAGGTTAAACTTAAAGTGTGTCATACATACATTTTTGAGAGTGTTTGTTAATTGCCTATAACCATCTTTCCCTTTCCTCTGGTATGCTCTCTCATTTGTTTATATTTCTAACCTCTATTATATGTCATCCTTCTTGAAACCATGTGAAAACTTTCTTTTTTCCAATTCAGTATGCACGTATTAAGCACCAGTGTTTAATATTAAGCAAAGTACATATCAAATCCAGTATGTTCAAAGCATTGTGTTGGATATTGGGAACATAACAATAAAAATGAAACAGTCCTTGCCTTCAAGGAGCTTAGATTCTATACACTATGCACATAAACAAGTTAAAAAAATATAAACAGAAATAAGACAGGAAAAATGGGTGGAGACTAGTATCAACTGGGGAAAATAAAGCAATATCTCACATCAGAAGTGACACCCAAGTTTAGCCCTCAAATAGGCTAAGGATTTCAAGAAGCAAAGGTGGAGGTAGAACAATCTAATCATAGATGATCTGTAGTGTAAAGGTTACAGAGGATGGAGATCAAATATGATGTATAGGCGAAAGCAAGTAGTCTATTATGGCTGGGATATAAATTTGAGAGGCTGAATAAGATGTTAAATAATTTCAAAATTATGCTAACGCTCAATTGTTTATGATTTAAAATATAACCCTGAAGAATTTGTATATTCAACATCATAGAGAAATAGCATGCTGGATAGATATCTAGCTTCAAACCAGGAAGACCTACACTCAAGCTCCAGCTCCAATACATATCATCTCTGTAATTCAAGACCACTCTAGTAACCTTTCAGTACTCTAGGTAAATCTCAACTATAAGTTCCAGAGAAGGCTCCTACCTATAAAGGGTGTTTCCTTACCATTCAGTTCCTTAAAACAATAATGGGAGGCCCTGTCCTAACACTATTAGGAGACATAGGCAGCCACTAATGACTCCTGGTTCATTTTCCTCATTAACTTTGGGATTTAAAATTATTTTGGTCAATTATGCAGAGGAAGAGTTGCTGAAGGTACAAATTGGAAACAGTGTGACCAATTAGGCTGTTGTGGATACACTTTGGGCATATTGAGTTTGAGATACCTATGGGCTAACTAGATATTCAGAAGAGAGAGATTTCAGCCTGTGGCTCAAAGGAGAAATGGATATTAGAGATATGTGTTCAAGAAATATCCAAATAAAGAATACAATTAAGCTATGAAAGCTAATGAGATCATCAAGAGATTTTGTAGAAAGATAAGGCAGAAGGAAAAAGAGAAGGAAGGAAGAGGGGAAGGGAGGAAGGAAGGAAGGAAGGAAGGAAAGGAAGGAGGAAGGGAGGGAGGAATGAAGGAAGGAAGGTAGGACAGAAAGAAGGAAGAAAAAGGTATAAAAGAAGGGAGGAAAGAAGAAAATAAGCATTTATTAAGCAACTGTGCTTAATACTGTGCTGAGCACTTTCCAAATATTAACTAATTTAAGGCTCACAATCAGCCTGGGAGGCAAGAGCTATTATTATTAGCATTTTACATATGAGAAAACTGAGGTAGACAGAGATTAAAGTGACTTTTCCAACATCACATAGCTAACAAATGTGAGATTAAATTTACACTCAAGTACTTTGACTCTAGGTCCCACGTTCAATCCATTGCACCCACTAGCTGCCTAAAACAGAAACTTAGGGGGTGATCAAATTCAAGTGGAGACCCCCCACTCCCACAACGGACAGTGAAAATTAGAGGGGAAGACAGATAAGAAGAAAATGATGTCATTCAAAAAAGAATACACAAGAGGAGGGGGCAGAGTATTAACGTGTACAAGTGCTGTAACAAGTTAAAATGGATAAGGACTAAGAAAAGGCAATTATGTCTCATGATTAAGAGATCTTGATAATATTGAAGAGAACAGTTTCAGTTGAGCGATGCCTTAGCAGGCAAATGTCATGGGCTTGAAAAATATTTGGGAGATGAAAAAGTGGAAGCTTCATCTAGGAGTTTAGCTGTGAAGGGACATAAAGGTATAAATGGTAGCTTACAATTTGAACTGAATACTATAGCATCTTTATATTAAAGATAGATGCCAGGATATAAAAAGATAGATACCAGGATAGGATTGGGAAAGGTATGAGAATGCAGTACCCTGAGATCATGATGAGAATGAACTAAGGGGTAAAGGGTAGTTATGGTTCAAATGAAAAATTTCAGAGTTCTGGATCATTCAGAAGCAGCGCTTTGGGATGATGCTGAGATAAATGACAGGTTCATCTCTGTGTTTGGAAGAGGTGTGGTGAAGGTTCCAATTATGAAAGCTAGAGGTTGATGAATTGTGATATCAATTTTTGTGAGGAACTGATGGATTTTGTTCTTTCCTCCAATTGGGTAATTTTTCTAAGCTTTGTGTCATAAGAATATTTGACGATGGGGTGATCAACGTCTTCATCAAAGTCATTGAAAAAATAGATTAATCAGAAGAAAAGGAGACAGATACATTAGAAACTTTACAAGGGACCTTCTTTCATGTAAGTACTGATCTATTAATGACTTCTCTTTGGGTCTAGTCATTCAGCCTATCCTGAGTTTCCCCAATTGTAGTGGAGTGTAGTCTGCCTCTTTTTTATAAGTATAGAATGAGGAAGTTTGCCAAATACTTTGCTAAAATCTAGGAATGGTATGGCTGCATCTACTCACCACAGTTATACTAGAAAAGGTCATGAAGTTACTCTGATATGACTCAACTTTGAAGTCATACTGGTGTAAGGTTAGTGGGGAATAAGATCTTTCCTTCCCATCAATAGGCCTTCCATGGAGCCCATTAAGGGAAGCTTGCTTGCTTGTAGGAAGGATTGCACACCGTTTGTTAATAAGCTAATTAGGCAATGAGTCAGGTTGTGATGCCTTCTGGCTCTGAGATTATTAGCTGAAAGAGCAATATATTGTGAGATGTGAGCTTTTGCTTTGGGGGCTCGCTTATGAGAAAGATATTGTGATTCCCTGGTCAAGACTCTTAGTGGCCATATGTTCAGAGCTCCCTGATTCCTCAGAGGAAAAGGCTCTCTCAATTCGATGGTGGATGTAAAGCTTTGATTCAGACAGTACAGCCCTGCTTTATTTCTCTTCTCTGTATTTTTTCTGTTTAGTTAAAGATCATTGACCCCTGTTAAGTTGCTTTCCTAGTAAAACAGATAAAAGAACCTGCACTAGCAGCCATTCTGGGTGTGCCAGTGTGGTTGCCATTACATTTGGTTCAATTAGTATTCATGGCTTCCCTCTTTAAGTGCTCTCACCCTTCGACTTTAATAAAAACATTCAAAAATATATCACAATTTGGAGTTGAATTGACCAGGCTATATTTTATAAAGTCTGTTTTCTCCCCTTAAAATAAGGGACATCTATTTGTCACTAGTTCTGGGGCAACACATCCTATGCTATCTCAATTTGCTCATTAATCCTTTCATTTATTCATATATTTTTTAAATTTCTCTTTTAACTTTTCTTCATTATCCTCTCCATCGTTAAGATTTTCTTTTCTTATGGCTAATCTTCCCCTGAATCTACCTTTGCTCTTATATTCTTTATTCTATACTTGTTCCTATCTGTATCTTTGATGAGCTAAATGTATTGCTACACTAAGTTATGTGTGTGTTTTCTGCCTTTCTTTGACCAGTTTAGATAAAATTAAATTCAATTTCTTCCACTCCTTACATGTTTTCATACACTTAACACTTGTACAACGTGATTGTATCTCTTAATAAATTCCCCTATCTTCTCTCCCATATTCCTTTATTGAATATTCTCTTTCATTCTTTTTCTTTTTTTCTTATAACATCTTTTTAAAAATCACAAATTTATTAATAGCTCTTTTTGAAATAACTATCTCTATGACTTCTTGATATTTTAAGATTCTGAAAGAATCTTTTTTTGAAAATAACTACCTTGTTTTATGTATAAAAGTTCATCCTTATAAAGTTCCCTTTGCTTATTCACTTGTAGTTATCTTTTTATCTTTCTCATGACTTTTATAATTACATTTCAAAGTTCAATTTCAGCTTCAGTTTTTTTTTTAATTCATAAATATTTAAAAATCCTTTATTTTCTTGGATGTTTATTTTTTCCTATTAGGCTAAAACTCAATTTTGCTTGGTAAGGTACTCAAGGTTGTAGAACTTGTATTTTGCCTTTTGGAATATTTTTGCTCTTTTAGGGTAATAGGAGATGAATCTTGTATAATCTCCATTGTGGTTCCTTGATATATAAAAATTCTTTCTTTCTGAATACTTATAGTGTTTTTACAATTGTCTGGAAGTTCTGGGTTTTTACAATGACATTCGTGGGAATTATCATTTTAGAGTTTCTTTCAGAGGATTATTACCGGATTCTTTCTATTTTCAGATTGCTTTCTTTTTCTAATGTTGCTACAATTTAATGATCTTTTTTCTTTATTTTTCATTTCTTTAATTTTATGTATTTTTGTATCATTTTCTTAAAATTGAGTTCCTCTTTCTTGACCTCTCCTATCCACTGAGAACACAAGCAATCTGGTCTCAAGTATGCATGTGAAATCATGCAACATATTTCTATATTAGCCATATACATGAAACATATTTCCATATCAGGCCAAGAAAAGGAAGAAAAATAAAGAAAGTGAGAAAATAAACCTCAGTTTGCACTCAGAGTTCATCAATTCCTCCTCTGGAAATGGACTGCATTTCTTAATATGAGTCTTCTGGAATTTTCTTAGATCATTGTATTGATCGGACTAGCTAAGTTCATCATCATTTCAATATTGCTCTTACTGTGTGCAATGATCTCCTGGCTCTGCTCACTTCACTTTGCATCAGTTCATACAGGTCTTCCCACATTTTTTCTAAAACATACCACTCATCATTTCTTGCAGCACAGTAGTACTCCATCACAAATACATGGTACAACTTGTTTGGCCATTCCCCTATTGATGGACATTCCCTCAATTTCTAATTCTTTGCCACCATAATAGGAATTTTTATGAACAGTTTTGTACACATAGGTCCTGGTCCTTCTTCTTTGGCATTTTTGAGGAACATGTCTAGTGGTATTGCTAGGTCAAGGGGTCAAACCAGGTCATAGTGTTATAGTACTTTAGGGATAGTTTCAAATTGTTCTCTAGAATTATCGGACCAGTTCACAGCTCCATCACAAATTTATCATTTCTTTCTGGTTGCCTGCAAGATTTTCAACTTGATCTTGGAGCTCTGGAATTTGGATATAATATTCCCATGAATTTTCATTTTGGAATCACTTCCAGGAACTGATAATTGAATTTTTATAGTTTCTACTTTACCCTCTGGTACTAGGATACCAGTACAGTTTCCCTTTATAACTTCTTGAAATATGATATTTAGGCTATTTCTTTTATCATGGCTTTCAGGTAATGCAATAGTTTTAAAATTATTTCTCTTTGAACTATTTTCCACATCAGTTGTTTTTCTGAGGAGATAGTTTAAATTTCCTTCTATTTTTTCGTTCTTTTGACTTTGTTTTATTGTTTCTTGAAGTCTCATGGAGTCATTAACTTCCACTTGCCCAATCCTAATTTTTAAGGAATGTTTTTTCAATGAGCTTCTGTACCTCTTTTTTTCCATTTAGCCTATTCTGTTATTAAGGAGTTCTTTTCCTCAGTTAATTTTTGCAGCTCCTTTCCCATTTGACTTATTCTGCTTTTAAAGGAGTTGTTTTCTTAAAATAATTTTTGCCTGTTTTACTATTAGGCCAATTCTGATTTTTTTAATGTATTAATTTCTTTCTGTTTTTTTTCTTTTTTAGTTATTTTTTTTCTTTTTATTTCATAAAACTCAATTCCACAAGTTTCTGAGTTGCAAATTTTCTTCCCCTCCCTTTCTCCCCCCTCCCTCCCCAAGATGGCATGTAGTCAGATATAGGTTCTACATACACCTTCACATTAAACTTATTTTCAAAATAGTCAAGTTGTAAAGAAATGGAATGAACCACAAGAAAGAAGAAACAAAACCGAAAGAGAAAAAAAGAGACAGAGAGCACATAGTTTGCCTCAATCTGCATTCAGACTCTGTAATTGTTTCCCTGGATATGGATGGCTTTTTCTATCATGAGTCATTTTGGAGCTGTCTTAGAACCTTGTATTGCTGAGAAGAGCCAAGTCTATCAAAGTTAGTCATCACAGATACTGTGTGTATTTAATCGTGTATAATGTTCTCCTGGTTCTGATTCCCTCACTCAGCATCAGATAATGTAAGTTTTTCCAGGTTATTATGAAGTTCATCTGCTCCTCATTTTTTAATAGCACAATAATATTCCATTACCTTTATATACTACAACTTGTTTAGCCATTCCCCAATGATGTGCATCCCCTTGATTTCCACTTCCTTGCCACTACAAAAAGCTGCCATAATTTTTTTTGTATATACAGGTCCTTTTCCCACTTGTATCATCTCTTTGGGATATAGCCCTAGAAGTGGTATTGCTGAGTCAAAAGGTATGAAGATTGTTATAGTCCTTTGGGCAGAGTTCCAAATTGCTCTCCAGAATGTCTGGATCAGTTCACAACTCCACCAACAATGTAACAATGTTCCAATTTTCCCACATCTTCTCTAACATTTATCATCTTCCTGTTTTGTCATGCTAGCCAATCTGACAGGAGAGATGTTGTACCTAAGAGTTGTTTTGATTTGCATTTCTCTAATCAATAATGATTTAGAACATTTTTCTTATGATTATAGATATCTTTAAATTCTTCTTCTGAAAACTGCCTGTTCATATCCTTTGACCATTTATCAACTGAGGAATGACTTGTATTCTTATACATTTGGCTCAATTCCCTGTATATTTTAGAGATGAGGCCTTTATCAGAGACACTGGTTGTAAAAATTCTTGCCCAGTTTTCTGCTTCACTCCTAATCTTGGTTGCATTGGCTTTGTTTGTAAAAAAATTTTGCAATTTAATGTAATCAAAATCATCCATTTTGTATTTTGTAATGCTCTCTCTTGTTTGGTCGTAAATTCTTCCCTTCTCCATAAATCTGATAGATAAACTATTCCTCGATGCTTTTATATCTAAATTGTGAACCCATTTTGACTTTATTTTGGTTGTATTTCTTTGGTATTTCTGTGCCTTTTAATCAAATGCTTAATTTTCTTTTCATAATTTTCTTGCATCATTTTCATTTTTCGCCCAATTTTTCTTCTACCTCTCATCTCTTTCTTTTATTATTCTAGGCCTTTTTGTTGGGCTTGCATCTCATGAGCACTTTTTTCTTCAAAGATTTGTTTGTAGCTGTTTTCACATTGTTCTGTTTTTCTGAGTTTATGTCTTAGTCTTCCTTCCATTTTCATACACACACACATATACACATACATGCATACGTACACATGTAGATATGCATATATGTGTGTTTGTATTTAGCTATTATGATGATAGTTAAAGGTGACTTTGAACTTTCTACTGTTGATATGTTATAAATAATGTATTCGAATATATTTGTTGCTTGTACCATTAATAAATTATATAGCCAGCAGCCAAGTATCATTTATATTTATTTAAGCTTAGGAAATTAAGGCATTTCAAATACAATATAATAAAGATATAAATAATTATTTAAAATGTGTCAGTTACGAGAAAGATCCAAATAACCTTCAATCATTATGACAACTTCTAGTTTCTCAATTCTGAAGAGTCATAACATTAATTCTCTCAGCATACCAGTTAAAATGCTTCCTTAAAATGCCTTTCTTTATTTAAAAAAAAAGTGGGTTAAATGCCATTCTCTCAGGAAATAAGTTATCATAGTCCCTTTTCTTTGTTCCCTCTGTTCAGCTATTACAGTTAACATCTTTTTCAAAATGACAGTTAAACTTCCAGGATCTTCACAGAGTCCTCTTAGAATAACCATTAAACTCATCCCAAAATTCCACTACCTTGTAAAACTACAGTAATGACATCTATTATCTCTGTGGGAGAGGCTAATGAAGCTGGGTTTACATAAATAAGAAGATAGCATGACAACGCCTAATTGTCCTTAATGTATTCATCACCAATTAAATCTTTTGGTACTGAAAGAATCACTGAAGTTTTTTGAAGAATAACTCAGTGTCATTTCAAAATTTATGGAGACAAAGAAATAATTCGGTCCTTGAAAAGGTAAATACTATTCCATTTTAAAAAAATAAGTAGGAGGGACCAAAAATCTGTAAACCAGTGAGTTTTGTTTAAATTCCTGTGAAAATTACAGAACATACTATTAAAGAAATGGTTAGTCAACATCTTTATAAGGAAGAAGTGATCACTTCACAAATATTCCCTTTTTGATAGTTATTATCTGAAAGAATAGTTAATTGCTGTAGATGTAATTTACTTTGATTATAGTGATGAATTAGTTAAGGTATCACAAAGTTTTGGTGGGAAAATGGCACTTTCTTATGCAAAAATGGGCTACCCAATAGTAAAATTGGATAAATTTGAATTTAGTTGAGTGACTAGACACAGAAAACTCCATGTCATCTTGGTAGCACGTCTTCATGGAATGCCCTAGAATATGTATTTGGTTCTGTGACATTTTTTAAATCAACTTTGGATAACAGAGGCAAGGAAGGAGGTATAAATCCAAAAGCAACATAGTACACATTAAATGATAAGATTAAAAAAATAAATTTAGATCTGAAATAGGCATTCTTATTCAAAATTTTCATTTTTCATGGGATGACGTAGGCATAGTAAGATGAAAATTTTCCCCCTAATTCCACAGTTTATAAATGGTAGAGCGGGGATTTGAACCAAGGTTTTTTAGCTCTTTCTAATGTATCATAATGACTGGAAAATTGAGCTAACCTTGATGAACTCTAAGATTCCAGCTTTGAATCATTGATCTCATTAAAATGAAATCAATTTAAAGTCTTACAGTAGGGTAGAAGCAATCTACTTCATTTGTACATAAGAAAAGAGGTTTGACTAGAGAGAAGTTCATCTGAAAAAAAAAAGAAAAGATGTGAGAGTAGATTACAATTTCATTGTGACTGAACAGTTTGATATGGCAGCAAAACAATCTAATATAATCTTGGACTATCACCTCCCTAATCCTGGACAGAGCTTCCAGGATTAGAGAGATAATAGTTCTGTTGTATTCTTCCCTAGTTAAACCATACCTGTAGTAGAGTTTTTTCCTCTGGGCCACATATTTCAGAAAGACATTGATTATTTGTAGAAACCTGACTGATAAAGAGCCTTGAATTTATACCATGTGAGGATAGATTGAAGGTGTTGGGGATGTTTTGCCTATGGAAGAGATGATTTGGAGGGGAAATGGTAGTTGTCTCATAGTTTTTAAGTAACTCTGACATGTAAAAGAGGGGTTAGATATATTCTGTCAGTTCCCAGAGGGCAGAGCTGGGAGCAAAGATTAAAAACTGCAGAAGCAAATTTAAGGGTGACGTCAGAATAAAAAGTCATGATGATTATAAGTATCCAAAAGTGGAACAGACTGTCTGAGGAGATTGTAGCTTTCATCTCTCTTGTGGAACTTAAGCAAAGTTGGATGATGACAAGTTGGATATTTAGAACTAGGAATTTTTTCTTTTTATTCAGGGACAGGTCAGACTAAATAGCCACTGAGATCTCCACCAACATGGAAATTTTGTGCATTTGATTCAGTGATAAGATCTGCCCTCTCTAAATCATATTCTAAAATAATGATAAAGTAATCTTTCTAAAACCTGATTCTTCTATGCAAAGTATCTCTCTATCTCTCTATATACATGCATATATATATGTATATATATACATGCATTTGTGTATATACATGCATATGTATGTATACATGTATGTATATTTCTAGGAGAAATAGAAACTCTACCATCTGTTGTCCTGATTCATTTCATATTAGTCACCCTTCATGAATTCTATTTTCTAGTAAAACTGGCCACTGAAACTGCAATTTCCATCTGATATGACTTTCTCTTTCTCCAAAGTATTTTCTAATGTCTGGTTTGCCGTAACTCCTCATTCTATACCATTTTAAACCTTAGGTGGTGAGATTACCTCAAGTGTCAAACCATGTAAGAAGTTTCTCTTGGCTCTCTACTCATTATTTTTCTTTCCATGATCAAGTTATCTGCTATTTACATAACTTTTGTAGATTGTATTCCTCAGTAGAATATAAACTTGAGGGTATCTTCTTTATTTCTGCAGCTCAGCACAGTACTAAACACAAAGTAGTTGCTTGTGACTTTTATTGTTTTGCTGTTAAATTGAGTTGAATGTAAGGGTGCTGTAGTTTGACTTATGGAAATATCATATATGTTGAGCTTTATTTCCTACATGTGATTTTAGTTTACCTTAGTTCTTTGAAATGTTGTAAGGATGCCAAATAATATCTAGTTGTAGATTTCTCTAACTATCCCTCTGTAAGGTTAATTATTCCCAGCAGGACATTCCCTGGATCTTTTAAAAACATAATTCTAGTTTCTAGAGGAAGTTATGCAGCTTAAATCAATGAATAAAGTCATTTATTGTTCACTACCCATGTATATTTCTGTACTTACTCAAATTTGAGTATTCCTTAGATAGCTATAATGATACAGACATAAGCTGTTTTCCCAATTTGATTTTTTTGCTCATATATGTTATTTTACTAATGAGTTGCCCATGTTTAGAAACATTTCCTGAAGTAGAAATACAGTTCATGGTTATGTCAATATCATATGCCTATATTTGACTACCCTTTAAATCAGATTAATATGCCCAAATCCTCACTTAGGATTCTATGGTAGCTAGGTGGTGCAGTGGATGGAGGGCTGAGTCTGGATTCAACAGCATCTGAGTTTCAATCTGGTTTCAGATACTTACTAGCTGTATTACTCTGAGAAAGTCACTTAAGTGTTGTTTGCCTCAGTTTCCTCAAGTGTAAAACGGGGATCACAATAGTGCCTACTTTGCACAATTGTTACAAAGATCAAATGAGATAGCATTTGTAAAGTTCTGAGTATGTACTATATAAATATTTATTCCATTCCAAAGAACTAGCTTGCAGAATGTAACCCACAAATTACATATACAAAAAAAAACTACTCCTCTAATCTTAGCAAAGTCTCTAGATGATCACCTTGTCAACTATCCTTGACTTAATTTAAATAATACTAACTACAATGAATAACCAATGAGTTCATTTAAAAGTAGAGAAGTTGGGGCAACTAGGTGGTGCAGTAAGTACAGCACTGGCCCTGGAGTCAGGAGGACCTGATTTCAAATCCGGCCTCAGACACTTGACACACTAGCTGTGTGACCTTGGGCAAGTCACTTAACCCCAATTGCCCTGCCATCACCCCTCCAAAAAAAAAGTAGAGAAATTCCAGGGGAAGAAAATCATTGGAAGTGAAGGTGTTCTTTATTTGAATTTGATCTAATATTTAAGACATACAATTTTACAATTAGTAAATGACTTGACTTTGAGTTAGTTGTGTGTACTGAAAAATTGTGAAGAATAAGCTCATTGGTTGAGGCTCATAAGCTATAGTTTGGGGAGCAAGTAGGCAATAAATGTGTATTGATTGATTGATTTTAGACGCACCAAATATACTAGAGCTAGTAGGAGCATTATTTTCTGGTGAAGAAGCAAAAAGAAAGTACTACTCTCCCCCCACAAAAAAATAAAAAAGCAAACAAAAATAATCTTTATTATAACCTGCTATTCCTTCAAGTTGTCCTTCACTTCTCCATTTTACTGACAAACTGTGCAGTGTGGGTTGGGGTAAAGTTCTCATTCCCTTCTTCTACTTCTTTATCCTACCGGCACTCACTTTTTTATTCCTTCTAACTTCACCATTCAATGAAAATTGCTTTCTCCATGCTTATCAATGGTCACCAAAATGTCTAAATCTGATGACCTTCTCTCAGATTTCACCCTTCTTGACTTTCCAAAAGTTTTCATTTTATTGATTATTCTCTCTTCCTGAATCATCAATCCTCCCTTGAGTTCCCTCATAAAGTTCTCCCCATTTCTCCTCTTACTTGTTCCATGCCTCCTCTGTCTCCTATGCTAGATCTCCAGCTTGTTTAGCATAGGGGCCACTATCCTCCCCCCACTATCATCAAACTTGGGCTCTCTTCACTACCAATGGTCTAATCTGCTACATATCATCACTCTTTCCCTTTAAACAGATTATCCTACAGTTCTAAATATCCCTAAAGTTATTTTTGAAACCTAAGTCCCTATCATCAACTCTTATTTGAATTCCTTACTTGGAATTTCCACTATCACCTCTAAATTAAGATGGGAAAACCTAAACTCTTTGTCTCTCATTCCAAACATACCCACCTGCCTCAATTACTTATTTCTTGGAGGCTATCATCATTATAAAAATCACTCCTACAACTCACCCCTAAGGTTTTTAACCTTGAATTTATTTTTCACTCTTCACTATCTCTTACTACTCCCTCTATTAACACTCTAGTTCCTACTCCAATTTTATCTTATCTAGAATTATTGCAGTAGCCTTCTAACTTTGTCTCCTGGCTTCCAGTATTTCCTTTCCCCTAATATGCATTTTACACAACTTCCAAAAGTCTATTCTTTAGGGAACAGGTTAGGTCACCTGTTTCCACAATCTGGCTAGCAGCTTCTGTGGGGGTGTAAGATCCACCCACAGCCAGCACCCAGAAAGCTTCGAACAGTACAGGTTCTTTTGATCTGCTTAACTAAGGAAAGCAAAGTGAAAGGGTTGACAAGCTTACTTTAATTCAGCACACAAATATCATTCACTTAGTTCAGGGGAAGATACCAGCACACTGAACTTCAGAGCAAATTACAAACAAATTACAAACATCAATAGACAGACCAAATACAGATTCATAGTTACCAACATCTAGGTTCAGCCCGGGAGCTCAGAACAAGGGCTGGCCCAGAGTCATGCACCACCACTGCTGTAGATAGGAGCTCCAAGGAAGAGGAGGCCAACCCCAGGTTTTATATCTTTTTCATCGTCAGGGGTGAGTCACACATGCAACTCACCCATGTGACCCAGAATCATCACAAAGAGGTGACTTAAACCCAAGTGGTCTAAAAGCCTCTGCTGTCACAGACATGTAAACTAGGCCCTCCCTGGAGTTAGCCCCACCTTGGGCCCCACCTTAGTTGCCAATCCACACCCACATAGGTTTTACACCTAATAGGGGTTTGGGCCTGGGGCTTAGCCCTTAGTAAGACTCAATGAAATACACTGAATTACTCAAAGCAAACAAAAGCCAAACTCTTCAAGAGCACTTGTTGAACTAAGTGCTAAGGAGCCCATTTTGCTTACCAACACACCACCTAATTCACATTTTCAAGAAAACACCATGGTTCCCTATGTAAAAGACAAACTGCCTAGAATTAAGACCTTCTAGATCAAACCTACCTTTCTAGTCTAATATAATATTGCTCCCCTTGCATTCCAGATAATTTCTAGCTATTCTCCAACAATGATGTTGTAATGACCTTCTTGGTATATTTGTATGAGTTTTATATCATTCCTAACCTTGAATACACACTATAATTATCTTTGCTTTTCATATTATTGACAGACCTTCAAGACGTTCCTGTAGTATTTAACTCCTCAGGGAAGAATTCCATTTTATAAGAATCTCCATTTTATAGTTGAAGATATTGACACAGAGTGTAAGTGACTTCCCCAGGTTTACATAGCTGGTAAGTATCTGAAACTGGATTTAAACTCACATCTTCCTTACTCTAGGCCAGTGTTCTATCCATTATGCTCCAGTTGCCTATGTGTCTCTTTTCTCTTTTTCTCACTTTCCAAACAAAATGAAGATTCCTTGAAAATTTCCATTTTTATCATTATATACCCAGTGCCTAATATAAATTCTTTCACATAGAGAGAGCTTAATAAATGTTGACTGAAGTGACAGTTATTTTTATTCATTCATTCATAAATTCATTCATTCATTCATTTATTTTGTGAGGAGTTTTAGAGGTCATTTAAACAAATCTCATTTTTTAAAATTTTATCATTTTTATTTAATATTTTAGTTTTCAACATTGATATCCACAAGATTTTGAGTTACAAATTTTCTCCCCATTTCTACCCTCCCCCCCATTCCAAGATGGCACATAATCTGATTGCTTCATTCCCCAGTCAGTCCTCCCTTCTTTCACCCCACTCTCCCCCATCCCCTTTCCACTTACTTTCTGGTAGGACAGGATAGATTTCTATGCCCCATTCCCTATATATCTTGTTTCCCAGCTGTATGCAAAAAACAACTTTTTTATAAGCATCTGCTTTTAAAACTTTGAGTTCCAAATTCTCTCCCCTCTTCCCTTCCCACCAACCCTCCCTAGGAAGGCAAGCAATTCAAGATAGATCACACATGTATCATTATGTAAAACACTTCCACAATGCTCATGTTGTGAAAGGGTAACCATATTTCCTTCCATCCTTTCCTGTCCCACTTGATTCAATTTTCTCCCTTGACCCTGTCCCTTTTCAAAAGTGTTTGCTTTTGATTACCTCCTCCCCCTGTCTGCTCTCCTTCTATCATTCCCCCTTTTTTATCCCCTTCTCCCTACTTTCCTGTGGAGTAAGATACCCAACTGAGTGTGTATGTTATTCCCTCCTCAAGTTGAATCCCATGAGAGTAAGATTCATTCCCCCTCACCTGCCCCCTCTTCCCTTCCAACAGAACTGCTTTTTCTTGCTACTTTTATGTCAGATAATTTACCCCATTCTATCTCTCCCTTTCTCCTTCTCTCAATATATTCCTCTCTGACCCCTTAAATTTGTTTCATTTTTTTAGATATCATCCCTTCATATTCAACTCATCATGTGCCCTCTCTCTATATTCCCTTCAACTCCCCTAATACTGAGAAAGATCCCATGAATTACACACATCATCTTTCCATGTAGGAATGTAAACATAACAGTTCAACTTTAGTAAGTCCCTTATGATTTCTCTTTCTTGTTTACCTTTTCATGCTTTTCTTGATTCTTGTATTTGAAAGTGAAATTTTCTATTCAGCTTTGGTCTTTTCATTGAGAAAGCTTGAAAGTCCCCTATTCTGTTGAAAGTCTATATTTTGCCTTGGAGCCTTATACTTAGTTTTGCTGGGTAGGTGATTCTTGGTTTAAATCCAAGCTCCTTTGACCTCCAGAGCATCATATTCCAAGCCCTTCAATCCCTTAATGTAGAAGCTGCTAGATCTTGTATTATTCTGATTGTGTTTCCACAATATTCAAATTGTTTCTTTCTGGCTGCTTGCAGTATTTTCTCCTTGATCTAGGAGCTCTGGAATTTGGTGACAATATTCCTAGAAGTTTTCTTTGTGATATCTTTTTCAAGAGGTGATCAGTGGATTCTTTCACTTTCTATTTTACCCTCTGCTTCTAGAATATCAGGGCAATTTTCCTTGATAATTTTTTGAAAGATGAGGTCTAGGCTCTTTTTTGATCATGGCTTTCAGGTAATCTAATAATTTTTAAATTATCTCTCCTTGATCTATTTTCCAGGTCAGTGGTTTTTCCAATGAGATATTTCACATTGTCTTCCATTTCTTTCATTCCTTTTGTTCTGTTTTATAATATCTTGGTTTCTCATAACATCACTAGCTTCCACTTGGTCCAATCTAATTTTAAGGTGGTATTTTCTTCAGTGGTCTTTTGGTCTTCCTTTTCCATTTGGCTGATTCTGAGTTCATTTTCATTGCCTGTTCATGTTCTCTGCCAACTACTTGACCCTTGAGCTTTTTGTCATGCTATGACTGCTTGTAGAGTAGAGAGTACTTTGCCCCAAGCTTTAGGGTCCAAGCACTATTGTTTCCAGAGCTACTTCTACTCCACTGTCACTGCAGTCTCTGTCACCTCAGCTCTCCTCCTCCCCCAAAAACCACCAACCAGGACTGCAATACAGATCCAAGCAGGGCACAACAAGAGAATCTGCCTTTGTACCCACAAAGCACTCCTTGTACTCCCACTCTGATCTGCTGCTAGAATCCTCCCACCTTGTGAGCCAGGGACTTGGGAAGCAGCTGACTCTGCAGCTCTGGAAGCAGCCTCAGGAATTTCCTGCTGCTGCCACCACCACCGCTGCACCACTCCCACCACCCCCAGGGCTGGTGACCAGACTGGTCTGAACTTGATTCCACAGTTTCTCCCTAACCTGCTCTTTGGGGTTTGTGGGTTGAGAAGTCTGGTAACTGCCACAGCTCACTCTTTCATTGCCCCAAGGCCTGTTCTGGCTGGCTGATTGTGGGTCTGGTCTGTCCTGGCATGGCCACACCTGGTTGCCCTCCACTCTCAGCACTGTGCAATAGACCCTTCCTGGTGACCGTTCACGCTCTCCTGGTCTGGAGACCTGTTTCCCTCTATTTCGTGGGTTCCACAGCTCTAGAATTTGTTCAGAGTCATTTTTTACAGGTGTTTAGAGGGATCTGGGGTAGAGCTTAAACAAGTCCCTGCTTTTCAGCTGCCATTTTGGCTCTACCCCCAAGACACAAATCTCATTTTTATAGATGAAGGAACTAAGGCTCTGGAGGTAAAGTAGCTTATCTAAAACAACTTAAAATTAATATTTTTTCTTAGTACCTGCTAACATCTTTTCTACTTGATATTCACTGTTACTATAGAAGTGGAAAAGAGTCAAAAAGGACTGAGTGCCATTTTGTCTTTGACAGAGTTTGAAATCCATGCTATTGCACTATCTTCTGTTTGACTTGCCTCCATCACTTAGTTCACAAGTATTGCATTAGAAAGTTTGTCAAAAGCCTTTGTAATTCAGAGACAGGCTGATGAGGGCCCAATCTTTGATGCATGCATAGAAATCCATTACCTGTTGCCAATCCAACTCGTGGAATTTTGGAATATGGATGTAAGAATGATGACTCTGAAGTTCATTATGTATAGAGATGAAAAGCCTTCTAACTGACTGGTACCAGAAGGCCTAATGACTCAGCGGTACAAAGTAGGAATGAAGGTGTATGCAAAAAGAATGATATGCCTCTCCCTAGGCTCTTTTGTCTTTTTCCTTTCTATAAGCAAATGAGGCAAGAATTCATGTTAGGTACTAGATGAAAAGGGATATTACTGGTTGCTCTATATTCCACCTGGCTCCTGGCTGTTGTATATTTATGAATGTAGAGTACCTCTGTTTTCCTTGTGCTTATTATTTTTTAGATTTATTTATTTTTAGTTTTCACCATTCATTTCCATAAGATTTTCAGTTACAAATTTTCTCCCCATCTCTCTCCTCCCCTGACCTCAAGATGGCATACATTCTGATTAGCCCTTCACCCAGTCTGCCCTCCCTTCTATCATCCCCAAAACCCCCTTATCCCCTTCCCCTTACTTTCTTGTGGGGCAAGATAGATTTCTATACCCCATTGCCTGTATATCTTATTTCCCAGTTGCATGTAAAAACAATTTTTAATATTTATTTTTCAAACTTTAAGTTCCAAATTCTCTCCCTTCTTCCCTCTGCAACCACTCTCATTAAGAAGGCAGGCAATTCAATACAGTTTATACACATTTCATTGTGTAAAATGCTTCCATAATAGTTATATTGTGAAAGGCTAACTATATTTCACTCCATCCTATCCCACCCCCCATTTATTCTATTTTCTCTTTAGACCTTGTCTCTTTTCAAAAGAGTTTGCTTCTGAATACCCCCTCCCGCAACCTGCCCTCCCTTCCATCATTCTACCTCTTACCATGTTTCTCCCCCCTACTTTCCTATAGGGTAAGATACCCTATTGAATGTTATTCCCTTCTTAAGCCCAATCCAATGAGAGTAAGGTTCATTCATCCCCTTTTACCTACCCCCACTTCCCTTCCATTATAACAGCTTTTTCTTGCCTATTTTGTGTGAGATCATTTACCCCATTCTATGTCTCCCTTTCTTCTTCTGCCAATATATTCCTTGCTCACCCTTAATTTTATTTTTTTAGATATCATCCCTTTATTTTCAGCTCACCCTGTGCCTTCTGTATACATACATACATACATACATACATACATACATACATACATATATACGTATATATATACATATATATATAATACACACACATGTATATATATACATATATATATATATGTATGTATATATGATTTCCTATAATTTCCTTGAACTACCCTAATAGTGAGAAAGGTCTCATGAGTTACAAATATAATCTTTCCATGTAGGAAGGTAAACAGTTCAACTTTAGTAAGTACCTTATGATTTCTCTTTCCTGTTTACCTTTCCATGCTTTTCTTGATTCTTGTGTTTGAAAGTCAAATTTTCTTTTCAGCTCTGGTCTTTTCATCAACAATGCTTGAAAGTCCTCTATTTTATTGAAAATCCATTTTTTGCCCTGAAGTATTATACTCAGTTTTGCTGGGTAGGTGATTCTTGGTTTTAATCCTAGCTCCTTTGACTTCCAGAATATCATATTCCGAGCCCTTCAGTCTCTTAATGTAGAAGCTGCTAGGTCTTGTGTTAGCCTGATTATGTTTCCACAATACTCAAATTGTTTCTTTCTGGCTGCTTGCAACATTCTCTCCTTGACTTGGAAACTCTGGAATTTAGCTACAACATTACTAGGAGTTTTCCTTTTGGGATCTTTTTCAAGAAGCAAATAGTGGATTCTTTCAATTTCTATTTTACCCTCTTCTAGAATGTCAGGGCAGTTTTCCTTCATAATTCCTTGAAATATGATGTCTAGGCTCTTTTTTATCATGGCTTTCAGGTAGTCCAATAATTTTTAAATTATCTCTCCTGGATCTATTTTCCAGGTCAGTGGTTTTTTTCCAATGAGATAATCCACATTGTCTTCTATTTTTTAATTCTCTTGCTTCTGCTCTGTAATTTCTTGATTTCTCATAAAATTATTAGCTTCCATTTGCTCCATTCTAATTTTCAAGAAATTATTTTCTTCAATGAGCTTTTGGACATCATTTTCAATTTGGTCAATTACGCATTTTAAGGCATTCTTCTCCTCACTGATTTTTTGGACCTCTTTTGCCATTTGGGTTAGTTTATTTTTAAGGTGTTATTTTCTTTAGTATTTTGGCGGTCTCCTTTAACAAGCTGTTGACTCATTTTTCATGATTTTCTTGTATCACTCTCATTTCTCTTCCCAATTTTTCCTCTACTTCTCTTACTTGATTTTGCAAATCCTTATTGATCTCTTCCATGGCCTGAGACCAATTCATATTTTTCTTGGAGCCTTTTGATGTAGGATGTTTGACTTTGTTGTCTTCTTCTTGCTGTATGTTTTGATCTTTTTTGGCACCAAAGTAAGATTCTATATTCTGAGGTTTTTTATGCTGTCTGCTCATTTTTCCAGGCAATTACTTGACTTTTGAGCTTTTTGTCAAGATATGACTCTGCTTCCAGAGTGGAGAGTTCTCTGTTGTGTGCCTCAGTAGTTTTGGGCTGCTGTTTTCAGAGCTACTTCTAGGCTCCTGTAAATTTTCAGTTCTTCTGAGGTGGTATGATGAAAGGAGAGTTGTTTACTCTTTTCCTGGCCTGTGCTCTGGTCTATGAGTGAACTCAAGCACTCTTTTCTGCCATATAACTATCAAGAGGACTCTCTCTCCACAACCACCACAAGCTCTGCCACACCAGCACTCTTCTTACCCCAAGGACTGCCAACCAGTACTGCAACCCAGATCCAAGCAGGGCAAACAAGAGAATCCTGCCTCAGAGCCAGCAAAGAGATCCCTGCCCTCCCACTCTGACCGGCCACTTGATTATCCCCTCTGTCTGTGGGCTTGGAGCTCCAGAAGCAGCCACCACTGTTGCCACCACTTCTACTGCCACTGCTGCTGCTGCCTCTCCTGCAGCTACTTCTGCCACCCTGGGCTGGGGCTGGACCATGCCAATCTCTCACCCAGGTTCAACAGAGTTTTCCCACTGACCTGATATGTTGTCTTTGGTGTTTTTGGGTTGAGAAGTCTGGAAACCACCAGAGCTCAATGATTCAGGGCCCTGAAGCCTGTTCAGCCTGGTCTGCTCTGGTCTGGTCTGTCCTGGAGCTGTGCTGTGCTCCACTTCTAGCATACTGAGATAGACTCTTCCCAGCACCTATCCAGGCTGCCTTGGGCTAGAGAATTTTTTTGCTCTCATTTTGTGGGTTCTGCAGCTCTAGAATTTGTTTAGAGTCATTTTTTTATAGTTGTTTGGAGGGATTTGTGGGGAGAGCTCAAGGAAGTTCCTATTTTCAGTCGTCTGTCTTGGGTCCACCACTGAAATTCCAATATTTAAGGAATTATTTTCTTCAGTGAGCTTTTGGACCTTCTTTTCCATTTGGCCAATCCTGCATTTTAAGGCATTCTTCTCCTCATTGGCTTTTTGGACCTCTTTTGCCATTTGGGGTAGTCTATTTTTTAAGGTGTTATTGTCTTCAGTATTTTGGGGTCTCCTTTAGCAAGCTGTTGACTTGTTTTTCATGGTTTTCTTGCACCCCTCTCATTTCTTTTCCCAATTTTTCTTCCACTTCTCTTGCTTGATTTTCAAAATCCTTTTTGAGCTCTTCCATGGCCTGTGACCAATTCATATTTTTCTTGGAGGCTTTTGATGTAGGATCTTTGACTTTGTTATCTTCTTCTGGTTGTATGTGTTGATCTTCTTTGTCACCAAAGTAAGATTCTATAGTCTGGGTTTTTCATGCTGTCTGCTCATTTTCCCAGGCAATTACTTGACTTTTGAGCTCTTTGTCAAGGTATGACTCTGTTTCCAGAGTGGAGAGTGTTCTGTCCCAAGCTTCATGGGTTTTGCACAGCTGTTTTCAGAGCTACTTCTATTCTGAGGTGGTATGATACTCCTCTGCTGGCCTGTGCTCTGGTCTCTGAGTGATCTCATGCACTCTTTTCTGCTGCGTAACTACTTGGAGGACACCCTCTCCACAGCCTCCACAAGCTCTGCCACACCACTGCTCCTCCTTACCCCAAGACCGCCACCCAGGACTGTGACCCAGATCCAAGCAAGACAAGCAAGAGAATCCTGCCTCAGTACCAGCAAAGAGATCTCTTCACTCCCACTCTGATCATACACTTAATCTCCCCACCATCTATGGGCCTGGAGCTCTAGAAGCCGCAGCTGGTGCTGCTGCCACCACTGCCACTGCTACCACCCCCACCACCCCAGGGTTCTGGCCAGACTGCACTCTTCTCTCACCCAGGTCCAACAGAGTTTTCCCACTGACCTGCTACACTATCTTTAGCTTTTGTGAGTTGAGAAGTCTGGAAACTCCCACAACAGCCAGTAATTTAATGCCCTGAGGGCTGCTCTGCCCAGTCTGCTCAAGCCCAGTCTATGCAAGGATGGCCCATGTTGGGCTGCACTCTGCTTCCAGCACCATGTGATAGAAATTCCTGTTGACTTTCCAGGCTCTCTTGGGGTGGAGACTTGTTTCAGAGTCATTTCCTGGGTTCTGTAGCTCTGGAATTTGTTTAGAGTCATTTTTTCATTAATATGGAGGCATTTGGGGGAGAGCTAAAGCATGTCCCTGCTTTTACTCCACCATCTTGGCTCCACCCCGTTGTGTTTATTGACATTTGTTTTTAAAGTTTAATATTTTATATTGTTTAACTCTTTAAATGAGTTGCACTTGACCAGAAGGAAGATAAGGAGTAATTAGCAGAAAGTTCGGCAAGGTAGATTTCTGCTCAAAGCAGGGTAATACAAGAAATTATTATATTGTAACATTGTAACACATCCAGAATTGATAATGCTCCAAAGTTAAATGGGCTTCATGGAGAATCATAGGTTCCTTTCCTTCTTACTTGTTTTTCAGTCATTTGCAGGCATTTCCAATTCTTCATAACCCCAATTGAGATTTTCTTGGTAAACACGCTGAAGCACTTTGCCACTTCCTTCTCCAGCTCATTTTATAGATGACAAAACTTGGTTAAGTGACTTGCTCAGGGTCACACAGCTAGAAAGTTTCTGAGGCCAGATTTCAAACTTGGATTTATTGGGATTCTATAGGGAGCAGACCAGTGGGGAGGGGAGAATGGAAGCCCTGAGCAGAATTAATTTGAATTAACTGATCTGTAAGGTCTCTACCTTCTTCAAGAGTCTGTGATTTGATAATTCAGTTGCAGTGAAAAGAAAGAAGACACAGACAAAAAAAGAAGAAGAAAAGGCATGTAAGGCTTTGAGAGCAGGGATAGTAAATGGCTAAATTTTAATAAATGATCAAAATATAATATGGAACTTAGAAAAAAAATTAGTGTAGAGGAAGTAATTTAATTTGAGTTTATTTTATTTATAACATTTGATTTCATTATGAAAAAACTAATTTAGCTATTCAATAAATAAGAGATAGTGTGGTATAGTGAATATAGAAGAATAACATTTGAATGTGGACTAAAGAGAGAAGTGAGTTCAAAACTCATAACAGTAATTACTTTTTGCGTAACTACTGGTGAGCATTTTAACCTTTCTGAACCCCAAATTATTTCTATCAAATCAGGAAAACAATATTTGTTTTACATCACAAGGTTATTATGAGGATAAAATGAGATTTTTTATGCAAATTACTTTTTAATATTAATATCAACTCTATTGAACAGTTTGTTAGTGTATAAACTACACACACACACACACACAGACATACACATACACACACAGACATATACATATAATCACTGATGTAATGCTGGAAGGAAATTCTTAAGTTATCTGTTCTAATGCCTTCACTCTCCTGCATCCAGTTAGTCATCATCCTATCAATTCTTTTATCACCTTATCTGTTTCTTTCCATTCCCACCATCCTCATTGGTGGATATATAACCTCAGTCTTGGAACATTAGGGCAGCTAAGTGGTGCAGTACATAGAGTGCTAGGCTTGTAGTAAGGAAGACTCACCTTCCTGTGTTCAAATCTGACCTCAGACACTTACTAGCTATGTGACCCTGGGCAAGTTACTTCACCCTGTTTTCCCCAATTTCCTCATCTGTAAAATAAGCTGGAGAAAAAAAAATGGTAGGCTGCTCCAGTGTTTTTGCCAGCAGCCATGAAATTGAAAGATTCTTGCTTCTTGAAAGGAAAGTTATGGCAAGTCTAGACAGCATGCTAAAAAGCAGAGCTATCACTTTGCCAACAATGGGCTACATTGGCAAAGTTATGGATTTTCCAGTATCAATGCATGGCTGTGAGAGTTGGACTGTCAGGAAAGCTGATTACTGCAGAATCGACACTTTTGAAATGTGGTGCTGGAGAAGACTTTTGAGACTCCTTTGGGCAGCAAAGAGATTAAATCAGTGAATCCTTAAAGAAATGAATTCAGGCTATCCACAGGAAGATATAATCCCAAAGCTTAAATACTTTGGCCACATAATGAGAAGATGGGACTGATTGGAAAAGACTCTCACTTTGGGAAAGAATGAAAGCAAAAGAAAAGGGGCTGGCAGAGAATGAGATGGACAGATAGTGACATGGAAACAATGAACATGAACTTGGACAGACTTTGAGAAATAGTGGAGGATAAAAGGACCTGGCATGCTATTGTTCATGGTTCATGGGATCACCAAGAGTTTGTACATGACTGAATGATTGAACAACAACAACAAATCTGGAGCATTAGAATGATCTCCAAAGTGTTTTCTTTAAGTCTACACTTAGTCTACTAAATAACCATCCTAACAGCACCTATCTCCCGGGGTTATTGTGAGGATCAAATGTGATATTTGTAAAATATTAGCATAGTGTCTAGCACATATAGGTGCTTAATAAATGCTTGTTCTCTTCCCTTTCCCTTCCCCTACTAACATGTACCCTGTAATTTATCAATACAATTATTTTCTTCAAGCATCAATTTGATCTTGTTACTTCTCTACATTAAAAAACAAAACTTCAGGACTTCATTACCTGTACTAATATTTCATAGGAACCTAGATTTATAGCTTTAGAGGCTGTAGAGATGAAGACCCTGAAGCCCAAAGAGGTTAAGAAGATTGCACAGTTACGAAGATAGTAAGTGTTGGAAGGATGCCTCAAGCTCCAGTTTTCTAGTATTAACTGTGTAATTTGGGGTAACTAAATCCAAATAAGAAGTGCATATAATCATATATGCCCTTAAACCAATAATCTTTCTATAACATCACACTGCCACCACAGTGTGGTTTGTTGAAATGTGGTAAATGCAACACTGGTTTTCAAATCAAAACAAACAGGATTCATAAGGAAAATGTTGATCCTAGGGTTTACTCCTGTCAGCAAGGAAATTGAAGGGAAGTATAGCTCTTTGTTTCTCTCTTGCTTGCTTTCTCTCTTTCTCTTTTTTCCCTCACTCCTCTTTCTCTCACTCTCAAGTTCTCTTTCTTTCTCTGCCATCATGTATAATAAAATCAAAAGAATATTCTCATTGGCTTCTTCATATTTTCTCTATTTGGTGGATGCATTGGAGAACAACAGAGTAGAACTGGCTTTTGTAGTGACAAAAACTCCCTCCAAAATCCAAAATATGGTTAATGCTAGTCTTGAGTAAAATGGGACCTTCATGTCCTTGTACACATGCCAAGAGAGGAGATTTCATGAGAATAGACTTTCCAAGACCAAGAGATATCATCAGTCGGGCAATGGTGAAATATTCCAGAGGAGCATATGGGAAATGCATTGCATTGCCCGTGCAACCTGAGAGGAGGGTCCATGAACAATGTTTTTTAATCCCAATCTCTGGGGTAGAAAACCAGGATAATATCCTACACAATATGTCCCCACAATATTGCCTTCAAGTAGAGAAGGAACATTTCTTAGATAACACTACTTAGATAACCCCCCAAGATTAACCACAATTTCAAGAATTTACAACACTACCCTTTAAAATAGGGAAGTCCTTGAGCATCATGTTTCTTGGAGAGAGAACAGGATCATCTATATGGTTCATAAAAGTAAAGGGGTAGTACAGAATTAAAACCATTACCTGGAGGAGCAGAAGATTGGACTTTATTCTCTACTACTACTATTACTGACTTGTCAAGGGAAAATACAAAGAAAAGGGGATTTCCTATCCATCATCTTCAAGATGTGTTTTTCTTCTGGAGGGTGTACAAGCTGAAGATTTATGACTGCACAGCCCCAACTATGTTCTTAATAAATACTTTTAGATTGACTGATTGTAGGAGGCTGTGATTCACTTGGAATGTTGTAATATTGTCCTACTGGTAACCACTAGTTCAGTCCTTTATCTAGGGAGTCTAAATCACATGATCCATCTGAGTTCTGAATTGAAAGAACTTCAGGGTTGGTAGAACATTATGACCCATCAAAGAGGGAGAAGAATTATGATGATTGCATAGGAATTTTGGTGAGTGCATTTTGTGATTTTTATGGGGTCATTTAAGCCTTTTGTATTAATTTTTTTATTTGCTTTCTTGTTTTCCATTTCCTGGGGGTTGAAATGAAGCATAGGTTATAGCTAATAAGTGTTTTTTACCTTGAGTACTACTATGAGAGCTGGGGACATTTTTGCTCACATTTGTGGAAACCTAGACATGAGCCATACTTATGTCATATATGGAGATATTCCAGAGTAAACCATAGGTAAAGGTATGATTATTGAAAAGAGTTCCAGATACTTTAGGACTTGCTTCAAGATTGAACTTGGTCTATGGATACCCAGTGTTTGGGAGGGGGGAGCTTAGACTGCAATTTTTACTAATTATGGCTAATGATTTAGACATAAGAAAAAAAAGCTTTATGTCCTGGATGATATCCTTATGTTTTGTAATGTCCTACTTTCTATTTATCTCAAGAATACTTCTCACCCTCCCCTCAAACTCCTTGGACAAAAATTTATGGGTTATTTCCACACATTTTAAGCTAAATGTGTTTGGGGGAAAATAAGTTTGTAAAACAGTGTTTTAAATTTCCTAGCTTGGAATTTGCATTCCTTCTCCACCAGGAAAGAAAAAAAAAATTATCCCAGGCTTCCTTTCCAACTCTGCATTCTCTTCCTCTATTCTATGAATTTTCTGTCAAATATGATTATTCACTAACTCTTTCAAATTTATTTCTTTTCATCTCTATGACTTCATTCATACTTATATGCTCCACCTAAAATAAGTCCATTCACACAGATGTTCCCTTAGCTGAGAATCATGCTCCATACATCCCTGAAAAAAGGGAGAGAGTTTCGTCCATTATCACCTCCTTCACTCTTTATGTATATGAAGAGGTTGCCATTATCTTTGACAAAGTCAGGTCTATGAGCATATTTCTATGTGTTTCTATGATATATTTCATCCTTTCTTCTCTCAAGATTGCCTCTCTTATTACCTCCATTCTTTCACTAATGTTTAATATTAATTTTTCTGGCTGCTTCCCTGATACCCACAATATATGTCCATGTCTTCCTTACCCTGAAAAATCATTTACTTGATATGATCATCCACAACATCAGGTTTTAGTCTATCCACCCACCCTTTTGTAGCTAAGATCCCTGAGGAAACCATCTAAACTCACTGCCTCCATTTTCTCTTCAACTTAATTCTAAAGCTTCTATAATATGGCCTCTTTCTACTTTATTCAGCTTTACACTGTATTCTATTACCTGACTGACTGACTGCTTCTTCTCAGCTCCCTTTGAAGTAACCTCATCCATCTCTTGTCCACTAAACTTGGGTGTCCCTTAAGAGTGTGTCCTGGTGTCTCTTCTCTTCTTTATCCATACTATCTCTCTTTTTATCTCAACAGTTCACAGGGTTTCAGTTATCTTCTCTAGGGTAATAATTTTCAGATCAATTTATGTAGCTCTGTCTGCTCTCCTGAGCTTCAGTATTTTACCACCAACTGCCTATTGGACATTTCTAACTATTTCTCAGAGATATATCAAACTCAAACTTTCAAAAACTAAACTCATTATTCCTCTCCCTCAGGTCCCCAAACTTTCCCCTCTTCTAAATGTTCGTATTACTCTCAAGGGTACCACCATCCAACTAATAAAACAGGCTCACAATCTTGTTGTCATCCTTCACTTCTCACTCATATTCACCCCACATAGTCAGTGATTTTTGGCAAGTCTTGTGACTCCTACATTCATTCCATCTCTAGAATAGGTAAGAGGTAAGATTCTCCCTACTCCCACATCCTCCACCCTGGAGCAGGCTCTCATCTCCTCATGCCTGTTCTATTGCAAGAGCATTTGGTTAATCTTCCTACCACAAGTCTCTTCACATTCCAATCCATCCTCCACTCAGCTGCCAAAGTGATTTCCCTAAAGCTTGGTTTATTGTCCCTTCTACTCCCCTCCAACTCCCCCCCCAAAAGATTCTGAGGCTCCCTATAATCTCAGTGATTCAATAAATATTTTTTTAAATATCTACTCTGTGCAAGACACTGTGCTAAGTACTGAAGAGCTAAGTTGCACAATGAACCTGGAGTCAGGAATAGCTGACTTCAAATCCTTGGAAATTCACTTAACCTCTGGCAGCTTCCATTTCCTCAATTGTAAGTAGGGATACTAATAGCACCTACTTGACATGGCTGCCGTAAGGATCAAATGATATAATATTTGTAAAGTGCTTAATAGTACATGGCACATACTAGGTGTTTAATAAATGCTTGTTCCCTTCCATCATTCCTCATTTTCTTAATGCCATCACTACAAATTGTGCCTATGCCTTTTCCATCAGACAGTTAGTTCCTTGAGGGTAGATACTGTCTTTTGCTTCTTCCTGTATATCCAGTGCTCTGCATTGTGCTTCACATATAGCAGTTACTTAACAAATATTTATTGACTAAGGATGCAGAGAAAAGCAAAATACTGTCCCTGCTCCCAAGCATCTCATATTTTAGTGTGGCAAGCAAACATGTAAATAACTACATCCAAAATGCTATGTACAGAATAAATTTGGAGTTAATCAGTAGAAGAAAGACATTAGAATTTAAAAGATTGGGAAAGGCTTTCTGCAGAAGAGAGGATGTTCGCTGGAACTTGAATGATGTCAGGGAGGGTAGGAGGTAGATATGAGGAGTGAGGGCATTCCAGGCACGAGGGACAACCATGCTCAGGGAAGGAAGTGTCTTGTTTGAGAAATTCCAAGGAGAACAGTGCCACTGGATTTCAGAGTAGGGGTGTGGTAGGGTGGGGATGGGGAGTTGAGGTGGAAAGGGATAATATGCCAAAAGACTGGTAAAATAAATGGAGCCATTTATGAAGGATCTTGAAGGCATCATCATCATCATTATCATCATCATCATCATCATCACAACACAGACACACATACATGTGTGTGTGTGCACATATACACGTGTATATACAAATATACATATACATGCATACATATAGATATATTTATATACACATATATGTACATATACACACACATATATGTGTATATATATGTATATATGTATGTATATATACCTGGAGGTAATAGGGAATTTATTGAGTGAGTAAGATGAACAGAACTACCCTTTGTTAGTTGAGTGATAGATGGGCTGGTGTCAAATTGAGTCCAGAAGACTATCAGGCTATTGTGATAGTCCAGATGTTAGGTGATGGGATCCTGCACTGGTGGGGTGCAGTGTCATAGGAGAGAAGGAAGCATATGTGAGAAACGTTGCAAAAGTGAAATCAGCAAGATTTAGTAAAAGATTAGATATGGAATGGTGGTACTAAAAGATATTGAGCAATTAAGAATGACACCTAAGTTGGAAGTCTAGATCAGAGGTTCCCAAACTTATTTGGCCTATTGTACCCTTTTCAAAAAAAAAATTAGTCCCCCCCACCCCAAAATTCATTTAATGCTTTAATGTTTTTGGAAATTTGCATCATTTCAAAAAAAATAAGATTTTTTAAAATGCTACATCTTAAATTTAATAATTTATTGTGGTTTTTTCCCTCCATTGAAATTTTGGTGATGCAAAATTTCATTATATAGTATTATATTGTAAACAAGTGTATCAGTAAGGCAAGAGTCATGACCTCGAGGATGACCATCAATATGCCTGAATGGTTTGGAATCACAAAGTACGAAAAACTCTCTGATGCATTCTGGACTTTCTGATAATTCACGACATGCTCACCTGCCAACACTTGCCTGTTAACACCTGTTGGTGGATTTGACCACCGATCTGTTATAATTTGCATTTTGTGTGTTTATTTGGAAAATAATTTAATCACTGACTTTAACTCCACTATACAATAGATAAAACATGTAAGAATGGTTCTTCATATTTTTCTTATCTTCTCTTATTTCCTTATGCTTCCACCACCTTGTTATTTTCATTCAGTTCCCCCAATTGCACCAGAGACTACTACCACCCCCTGGATTGTTCCAGTGCCCCTTAGGGGGCAGTATCACCCACCTGAGGAACCTATGAAGATGACAGAGAATGTAGACACCCTTAACAGTAACAGAGAAATTAGGAAGAAGGGAGAACTTTTGGGGGAAAATAATGAGTTCAGTTTGGGAGATTTTGAGCTTAAGATGTCTATAGTATATCCAATAAGATATGTCAGTAGGCAGTTGGAGAAGTGACACAGTAGGGAAAGAGATTTTGAGATTGCATTTGAGGATCATCAGCACAGAAGTCATAACTGAATGAATGGGAGTTAAAGTAAAATGTGCATGCATATCGGCGTACAGGTATATATGTACGCATATGTATATGTGTACATGGACATGCATGTGTACATGAATATATGCATATTATATATAATGCTATCTGTTACATAACCAATTATATATATATATATATATATATATTACATATTATACATTTAGATATAGTAGTAGGGGGGAGTTACTGACGGATGAGCCCTATGGATTATCCATTCTATACCTATTTATTCATCTTTCTCCCTGGACATATACACACACACACACACACACACACACACATTATATATATATATATATGAACTTTGCAATTTCACAAAGGCATTTCAAAACTTCTGTTCTCTTGTTCATCTCCTGACCAAATTTATTATCATTTTTTGTTGTATATGTGTGGAGATAGATAGAAACAGAGCTATATCTTTATCTATATAAACAACATTGACATATATGTATATTGATATAGCTAAATTACTATGGATATAACTGTATGTATGTATGTATGTATGTACGTATGTATCTGGAGGAAGCTAGGTGAAACAGTGGATTGAGTGCCATCCCTGTAGTCAGGAAGGCTTGAGTTCAAATTCAGACTCAGAAATATATTAACTGTGTGACCTGGGCAAGTCTCTTAATTTTTATTTGCTTAATCCACTGAAGAAGGAAATGGCAAACCACTCCAGTATCTTTGCCAAGAATACTGCATAGAGTATCACAAAGTGTTGGACACAATATACTATGTAACTATATGTCTAGAACAGATACAGCAATTTGACGATGTTGTTGTCGTTCAGTTGTTTTGTCCCCGACACTTTGTGACCTTATTTGGGATTTTCTTAGCAAAGATCTGGAGTGGTTTGCTATTTCCTTACCTAGCTCATTTTACAGATGAGGAAACTGAGGCGAGCAGGGTTAAGTGACTTTCCCAGGGTCATACAGCCATTAGATGTCTGTGGCCACATTTGAACTCACAAAGATGAGTCTACCTGACTTCAGGCCCATCCCTTTATCCAACGCACAGCCTCCCTGCCCCCAAATCAACAATGAATTGGACCCAAACAAGAATATAAGAGGAGGCTAAATTGCCTTTAGGAAATTGCAGTGCTTTTAATTAGCCCAAGATTCTTCCTGAAAAAAGGAGAGTACCATCTTCTCAGTCACTCAGAATTACAACCTTGGTTTCATCTTTGACTTCTCAATTTCTTTCTCATGTTCAATCAACTCTAAAACGGAGATCATAATAGTTCCTACGTCACAGGGATGTTGTAAGTATCAAAGGGGATAATATGTGTAAAAAATGCTGAGTACAGTGTTTGATAGATAATAGGCACCTTTGTTCTCCTCTCTCACCCTCCCCCATACAAACAGTTATGTCCTGTTATTTCTATCTTCATACCATCTTTCCTATATGCCTCCTTCTCTCCTCTGTCGTTGCCACCAACCAAGTGAAGGCCCTCATCATCTCATACCTGGTTATTGAAATCACCTGCTGATTATTCTCTGGATCATAAGTCTTACCTCACTAAAGTCTGTCCTTCATTCAGCCATCAAATTGATCCACCTGAAGTGCAGGTCTCTCCAGGTCACAGACCTACTCAATAAACTTCATTGGCTCCCTCTCATCTCCATGTTAAAATATCCAATCGTCTGCTTGTTTTTTAAAGCCTTTCATTACCTGACTTCCTAATTTCTAGTCTTCTAGACGTTTTTAGTACTCATCATGGACTCCATGATCTAGAAACACTGGCCTTCTTGCAGCAAAATCTCCATATGCTGACTCTATACTTTTCACTACCTGTTCCCAGTGTCTGGAATGCTCTCTTTCCAAAACTCTATCTCCAAGATTCCTTTAATGCTAATCTCAAATCCCACCTTTCTCAGTCCACCTCTCTTTCCTCCCTCGGTTGCTAGTTCTTGCCTCTAAGACTACTTTCTCTTTGCCTTATAAGTATCCTGAATGGATAAAGTTATTTGTAGTTGCTTCCCCTATTACTATGTGATACCTTGAGAGCAGGGACAATAATTTGGTGTTCTTTGTATTCCTAGTGCTTTCCATAAGGCCTGAAACTTGGTCAATGCTTAGTATATGAATTTGCTTTTTTTTCTGCATTCTATATTACACTGTTGACTCCTACTGGACATATGTAACAAGATGACACAGAGATTTTTGTGTACCTGTGTATTTTTACATGAATGATTTTCTATTGACATCTACACTAACCTGTCCTTTTAGAATCAATTTTGACCAGTTTTTTTAAAAAAAAAAACTTTTATTTGTAATCCCAATTCAATTTCATGTTACTATATTGAATCAATTTTTCTAATTACTTTCATTATATCACATGAAAAACTGATAGCTCCATAACCTCTGACTTCATCTAAATAACATAATGAAAAAAATAATTTTAAAAAATATAGCAACAATAACAGATCATTGGGATACTTTTCTGTGATAGGCTATGCCTTTTTTGATAAAACCAGTGCTTAGCACAGCATTTTCACAAACTTAATAAATGCTATTAACTGACTGGCCATTAATGGGATGAGGGATAGGATACTGAAGAATTTTTTTTTTCATTTAAGAAAAGTTGTAAAGCATGAAGTATAAGTTTACATTCAACTTTAAGGTCCTGTGATTAAGCCCTTTTGCCATTTTTCACTGGCTCTTGAAACGTGTCCTATTCTCAAGCAATGTGAGATATTTTCAAAGACGCCCGAGTGTTCAAAGCTGTACAATTTGAAATTGTAAGCCCAGGGCAAGCACAGAAAATGAACAATCCTGGTGTGCATTTGGTTCAAATAAGGAAAAACTCCTTATCAATTAGTACTGTCCAACAATGGAATGGGTTGCTCTGTGGGTAACCTGTCGTCCCTAGATGTCATCAATGGAATGATGAAAAGGTATTTTTTTCCACAACTGTCAATTTCAAGCAAAGTGAAGGGTCTCACCTAAAATGTCAAAAGAGAAATGTGATTTTAGAATATTTTCCATGGGAGAGGAATGTATATATGAGCATTCTACTTCATCAGAAACTTCGTAACCAAAATCATAAAAGGCTATAATTGGAAACTGCTGATTGCATGTTACAAGTAGAGCTTATTTTCATCGACCATTACAAGTTTAAGGGACCCTAGCGATCATCTTGTCTAATATTGTTAGTTTACAAAACAGGAAAGTGAGACCCAGATAGACTGACACACTGGTCATATGGGTAAATAGTGAAGCCTATGTCTCCTGTTCCATTATTCTTTACACTGCTCCACATTGACTTGTTCTTATGTTGTTATTACCAGGAGACAATTTCTTATTTAAAAAAAAACTAACAAAAAACAAAACCATATAGATAGAAGCAGAGCTTGCACTATAGATTGTCAGGCCAGTAAGCCAATCAGGGTACAATGTATAGGAAAATACAATGAGGAACATTTTAAATATAACTTTTTTGATAAATTGTTGAGTTGTTTCAGTCATGTCCAACTCTCTGTTACCCCCTTTGGGGTTTTCTTGGCAAAGTCACTGAAGTGCTTTGCTATTTCCTTTTCCAGATCATTTTATGAGTGAGGAATTGAGGTAAACAGGCTTAAGTGACTTGCTCAGTTGCACAGCTATTAAGTATTTAAGATGAGATTTGAACTCAGATCATCCTGACTTTAGGTCCATCATTCTATCCACTACACCATTTAGCTGTTCTCTCTCTCTCTCTCTCTCTCTCTCTCTCTCTCTCTCTCTCTCTCTCTCTCCCCATATATACATATATACATATATATATACATATATATATATATGTATATATATATGTATATATGTATATGTATATATATTTATATTTATATGTGCGTGTTATTAATGTCACAAAATTTTGCTCTCCTTGGTGTGTAGGTATTTATTATATCACAAGTCAAGGAGAGAGAATATAGTTTGGTTTTACACTTGGTTCAAATATTTTCTCCCTCTGAAACTGTCTCTGTAACCACAGGTAAATCATTTAATCTCTCTGAGCCTTCAAAAAGTCTTTAAGATATATAATGAGTTAGAGACAATATTATTATTGGAAGAATTTCTTAAATCTAAGAAATCATAGATCTTTGATGTTTTTACATATGTGAAACATCATACAAGTGCAATCTCACCTTCCATTTTGGAGTAACACATGAGCAGCAAGTATTCAAATATAAATACAGTTTTTAAACTTTGCCAAAGGCATATATATACTAACCTCCCTGCTCCACTGGGATATTCATTTGGACATCCAAGTAAAACTGATCAAGACTTGATGAGTACCAAGTTCAATATTTGAAACTTAAGAATAAATTGTCCATTCCATGTTTTGCTCAGTATTTTAATGGGCAGTTAAACTCCATTAATACCCCAAAAGGAATGATCTCTGTTTTTTCAAATAAATATTTCACCATTTCTCTTTTCCAATTTGAGTAGTTACATAATTGCAGCAGTGTTGGTGTTTAGTCATTCCAATTAATTTTAATTGTAAATGTACATTTCCAGAAGAAAATTTTATCAAAAACAACACCTTTGAGCTTTAAAAATGTGAGTGGTAAATCCTGATGTTGCCTAAAGTACTAAGAGGAAGCAAAATCTTAATAATTGCTAATTTAAGTGGTGTTACGTTTGAATATAACTATTAATGGGTGTCAAATAAATGAAATTGACCAACTCATTATATTTATTGTGAATACCAGAAAGAGAAAAAAGATAGAGACAAAGAGAAGCAGACCAAAAAAAAATAAGAAGCACTAATAGGATGAGTTAGGCTTCATCATTGTAAAGGGAATAATTTAATTGAATATTATTGAGAAAGAGTCTGGAATAGAAGGCATTAACAATCTCTTATTTCTTCTTGCCCATCACATCCAATCAGTTAGCCACTCCTATAAGTTTTATCTTCAAAGTATTTCTCATAAACATTCTCTCATTTCATTTCCCAATGTCACTATCTGGAGTTGGGTGATGGCAATTGCTGCCCTTGGCTAGCAATTCTCTATTTCTCCTGCAAACTACTCAAAAGATTATTTTTTCCTAAGATATTGCTCCAACCATGTCACTAATATGCCCCAAATCTTCAATGGTTCCACAATGCTGACTGAATAAAATAGAAACTCAGTGGGACATTCGAGACCTTTGCAATTTAGCTCCCATCCACCTTTCCAGTGTTTTTTCAGACTTCTATCCTGTACATGCTTCTTCCGTCTCTTTCACTCATGCTATACCCTAAACTTGGAAAAAATTCACTTCTTCTCTGACTCCCTCTACCTTACCCTCTGTATTCACAGTCTCACCTGTTGAAATCCTTCCCATCCTTCAACATTCTGTTTAAATACTGCTTCCTCCATGGAGTCTTCTCTATTCCTCAACCCACTACCCCCAAGATGGATGAAAATAACTATCCCCAAACTTTAAACTTTAATTACACAATGAGCCTCTTTTACATACTTTTATACTACATTATATCCCTCTTATTCCTTACTTCCTTCTACGATTTACTTTACATGTGTCAATACTCAATGATTATTGTAGGAAAAAGCCAGAGTCCTACATCTTATGTAACACATGAAACAGAAAATTTGTGTTACATTTGTATGTGTCCATGTTTTATCTCTCCTACTATCACCATAGGCTCTCAGAATTCAGATATTCATCCTTGGATCCCCTGAATCAACCAGCATCATATCTTTAATGTAGTAAATACCAAGTGAATGAGTGCTGAAAACACACACACACACACACACACGCACACACGCACGCACACACACAAATACATATACAATTTTATATTTGGTATATATGTGTATGTATGTATGTATATCCATATACATACATATATATCCACAGTGTTTTATATTTTGTATGTGTGTATATGCATATGTATGTGTATATGCGTATGAATGTGTATGCATATGTGTATGTGTGTACATATACACGTATGTGTACATATACATATATCTATATCTTCTATATCTCTCTACATAGATATCTATATACGTACGTATATACATATACATATATAGAGATCTATATATATATATATATATGTATATATCTAGGTATATCTATCTATCTAGATTTGTCTAAATAGATAGATCTTCACAGATATAGATATACTTTTTCCCCTGTGTAGCTTATCACCACTGTCACTGGCAGTAAGTAGCTAACCGGACACTAACTAATAAATGCTTTAGGAACAATCCATCCATGAAACTCCTCTTTGAGGGAAAACAAACTTATTTTTTCCTTTTTACCCTAACAAAAGATTTTATCATAAAATCAGTGAATTTGGAATGCTCAGAAAGCATCCAATTTTATTTTAATCAGTGCCCTGCAAATATGCTGATCAAGACCTCAACATGCTCTCTACTTTGAATTTTGAAGAAATTTTTGTATTTTTGTATTACCACAGAACGTCAAACTACTGCTGTGCTCTAACTTTCAATACAAACAGAGATGCTGAATAGCAGAATCTGTGGATGTTGTTTTGCATTGGTAAATATTTTCTTGCTACAACTTATATTTCTGCTTCAAGAAGACAACCGAATCATAGTATTAAGTTAGAGCACTGAAAAGATCAATGTGGACATGGACCTCTGAGGTCATAAAGAATACTCCTTTCTCAGTACATTTATCTCTTCTTAACCACTCTTTCTGACTGACTGAAAAATTTCAAGGCAATCACACTTGTGAAGCAGTCCATTTCATTTTGGGAGATCTTTAATTACTAGGAAGTCTTATTTCCAATTCCCCCTCCCCATCACTGGGATTTCATTTTTATAAGATACTCCAGTGTGAACTACCTACACAGAAGTAAGTCAGAATCTTGTCTTTATATTAAAGTAGTAGAAAATTGACACATTCAGCTCAGGTATTTCTAATTCCAAGTCTAGACTTCTACCCACTATGCCAAACTCCCTCGATATTATTGGAAAATATACTTTACAAATATCTTCCACTCTTTGGTGAATCCCAACCAACCTACTTTACCTTGAAAATCATACAGGGAGAAGGAGGTGAAGGTTATATTCTTTAACTTCAGAACAAATTAATCAAGTATCTATTAAGTATCTAATATGTTCTAGGCTCTCCAATCCTCCTTAGTTTTTGAAGTGTACCAATGACATGACAAGGTGATGTCTTAACTCACCCATTAATTAGATTTAAGTGAGACAGAGTTGCACAAAGTCATCAGTCTCACTCTCTCTTAGAATCATTGAAATCCAGCTGCCAGACAAAAATTAAGATGATTGGAGATGACCCAAGATGCAGTGGATGACCTTGACCTCATCAACATCTGCTAAAATTATCAGCTCTCCATAGCACTTGTTTTAGCTGCCTTCATGATCATTGGAAGAAATTTTTTTTTGTTTCCCTATTCCTCCAGGGAAAGTCTTCACATGGTTAGAGTACATAACCCCCTAATTCAACAATGGGTTTGAAGCCTATTAGTTACTCTCAGTCTGAGTTAGATCATCCACCAAGAAGGTTTTCCTGGGGTGTGGCTGTTGCCCATGTTACAGCTTCTTGGAGCCACAAGAGGGAATTGAGTGCCAGGTGAACATCAAAGGTGGAAGAACATACCTGAAAAGGGCTCAGCAAGTTCTCACACCAGAGGGGCTTATCCTTCCTGAATACCCCAGGGTTATATTAGCAATGAAACAAATAATCCCTGCTCTCAAGGGGTTTATATTTTAATGGAAGAGATAAGTACATATACAAAAATAAGTGAAAAAAGGACAAATCTATACAAAGCAGTTAAAAACAAGGTAGTTTTGGACAGAGAACACTAACAGTTGGGGGATTCAGGAAAGGCTTCATATAGAAGATGGTGCTTAAGCTGTGCCATGAAAGGAGAGAAAGTCCCTACACTGTAGAGGTGAGGAGAGAGTACAGATATACAGGGAGGGGAAATGGAATTTCATTTGAGTAACTGAGAGAAGGCTAGTTTTATTGATTCCTAGAATGGGAGAAGGGAGACAGACCAAATGAGGTTGGAATGATAGGTTGGGTCCATTTTATGAAGAGCTTTAGAAGCAAAACAGAACTTTCTATTTTATCCTAGAACCAGTAAAGAGTTGATGGAATTGATTGATTAAGGGAGTTAAATGATCAGATATACAATTTAAAAATATTTCTTTAGGAGCACTGCATAGGAAAAAATGGACTGGGGCAACAGTTGTGAGGGGGAGGCCAATTAGGAAGGCATTGTAATAATCAGGTCGAGTATGAGGGCCTGTAAGAAATATTGTACCGAATATTACAGAGCTCATGAGAGCTGTTTGTTAAATTTTCAGTGTAAACAAGTACATTTTGGAAATTGGCAAATTCTACAAAACAAGGCTTGATTTATTGTTATGTTAACTGTCTCATCTTAAGAAAGTAATGGAGCAAATATTAATAATGCAGAAGAAATTTAAAAGTACGTCATCAGTATATCCCCCCCCAACCCAAGAACTAACTGTTTAATGTTCACCGGTAAATCATGATTTATTTGTGAATAGAAAGAAGTTAAACCTAAAAGACATAGAAATAGAAGTGACAAGATTTGGAAACTGAATAAGGGGGTAAATGGGTGATGGACAGTAACAACTCCAGTAAAAGGGTACACTCTGTTAGAATTCATGAGTGCCATTGTTTAGGAAGTAGAAATGTGAGTAATCTATGAGGAAAAATGTTTGGTATTCTCTTAGTGTCAAAAGGATTTAATAAAAATTGATGTCTCAGGAGATAACTCTCCCCTCCCTATCTTTTAATTCTTATTTCAAGAGCTTCACATTATTCCTTATTGTTAGGAATCAATAGACTCTTCAGGTCACCATGCAAAACCACATTAATGACAGACAGATATTTTTGAAATCAGGAACTAGTAGAGTCTATGATGCCTCAAGCAAAGACAGAAAAACAATCCCTTCTTTGTGAAGAACAACTTCTTTTAGTGCAACAGCTATCCTGTCATATCCGGGACAATGGTATGACCTATCTTCTTTTGCAAAGGAGATAAAAACATGAGAGGGCTCTAATAGAGTTAATAAAAATTAACAAAATTAATGAAATTTAAATACATTATTTATTGGATGTATTAATAATTAATTGTTATCTAAGGGATTTAATTTTTTAAATACCATGACAGTGTGAATGTCATAAAAGTGAAAGAGGCCAGAGGCTCTGCTTAAAGGGAATTCAGACTAGGCTCAAGAGAAAATCCCTAGTCTATGAAGTCTTCAATGGCAGCGAACTGATGATATTCTTTTTAAAATAAAATTATTTTTAATAATGGTTTAATTTTTTCTACGTTGCTATTATTTCCTACTGGCTCTTCATCTCAACTCTACACTGTAAAGCAACCTGTCACAAAGACATACAGTTAACAAAAATAAAACCCTCTGACACTATGTGTGGTCACTTCATTGACCAGAATTCTAATGCCTTTTAATACTGTATTTCTTTATATAATTAACTATTCCTTTCTACAAGTGATCATTTTGTAAATTGTTCTCCTGGTCATACTTATTTCCCTCTACATCACTTCTAATAGGTTTTTCTGAATGATTCATGTTTATAGTTTTACATAGTACAGCTATATTCCATTATATCCCTATACCACAATCTGTTCAGCCATGCCACAATTAAGAGTTACTTCTCTGCTTCCAAGACTTTGCCACCAGAAACATTGTGGTTAAAAGTATTTTTCTATACACAGGATAAGACCTTTTACCTTCCTGTTTCACATCCTCAGGCTATATCTCATTAGTAATAATTTTGTGTCAAAGGAAAGACAATTATTATGTCATTCAAACCTTGTTTCCAGTCTAGGACTAAGCCCTTCACAGAACATCAGAATTAAAATAGTCCTCAGTCATCTTCTACTCCAATCCATACTCAAGGAAGAATCCCTTCTCCCTATATCCTACAAAAATGATCATACAGTCTCCACTTTAATTTTTCTAGTGAAAGGAAACTGACTACCCCATGAGGCAGTTCATGACACTCTTGAACATGAGAGTGATCTGAGGTCATCTTGCCAAAACCATTTATTTTATAAATTGGAAAAAGTAGGCTCATGCAAAAAAAAAAGTAATTTTCTTACTCAAACTTACCTAGTTATTATTAGCAAAATTAGAAGCAGAACTCATACTTCATGATTTCAAGGCCATTTTTATATCTTTCTTTATACCATGTTGATTTATTATGAATTCCAACTTTCAGTAGCTTTATAAATGTATGAAACAGAATGATAGTAGAAAAAGCTTTGAATGTGATGTCAGGAGAACCCTATGTTTGAATCTTCCCTGTTACACGTAGTTAGGATATAGCATAGGTATAGAATTTGAATCAGTGATTTCATTAATATAGCTGTTTGGCTCTAGACAAATAGTAACATTTTTGAGCCTCATTCACACATGTAAAATGTGCATATACACATGCATAAATAGGGTTTTCATTTATTAAAAAAACCTATATGAATCTGACCTTTCAAAGTAAGGAAGACCAGTGTTTAAGTCCCGTCTCTGACATAAACTGGTTGGTGACCCTGGACAAATCTTTGCCTGTAATACTTTTGACGTAACATCCCAGTTCCACAATGAACTGTCAAAGACTATACGTATGTACATATGTATGTATGTATACACATATATAGGTATTGTGATATTGAAATTTATATCTTATAGATTATTGTTTTTCAACTCAAAATATACACTTGGAAAAGAAAGTAGGCATATAAATAATAATGAATAAAATCAAATTTAAAGTATAATACAGCACAAAGTGGCTATCTTAAACAGCAACTATAGCATATGACTGGATAATATACTTCACAGATTTTAGTTTAGTGAAGTTTGTTGACTCCTTTCTAATTCATCACTTCTTTGGCAACGCTAGTTTTGTTTTGTTTCATTTTGTTTCTGTAAACTGAGAATGGTTAAATATATTCTTAACTTTGTTTTAGGGGCCATAAATCTGTCTTGCTGGCTTCATCTGGAATCATACAGACAAGCCAAGAGAGCTAAACCAAACTTTTAAAGAGTTCATAAGATCTGGAGTCATTCTCCCTACCCTTCAGAACTCAAACAGCTGGATTAGCCTCAAGGCCGCTGGCCACTTACAGCTATTCAGTTTTATGTTTTTTCAAGGGAATTGTTTTCTTCTTACACTAGAAACAACTGCAAAACAGTCATCTGGAAATTCCACATCCCATGATCTTTTGTCCATATCAACATCTTTTGGAAGAGTTCATTAAGAAAGTAGCTAAATTGTGTCAATGTGATTCAATTACGGCAGAAAAAGTAGGACTGGGCTCCTTGAGGAATCTGGCTATTAGTCAAACTCTTTTAGTTGCATTCTTCTTCATTTAAAGAAAAGGAAGATGATTTCAGAAATTGGCATGATAATATTTACTCTTCTTGACAAACCCCAAAGTCTCTGATTTCCGTGTCATTTACACAACTGCCTCAGTTCCCACCTCATTTTATATACATATACACATATGCATATACATTCATATATGAATGTTATGATAAATATGTATATACATATAAAGGAGTATAATCCATATTTAAATTAGTGCATATGCAACTATATGAAATATGTGCATCTATACTTATATTAGTATAGCATAATGTATGCATATATTTTGTGTGCACAAATATATACACATATACATATATTAATATATGCATACATGTATGTATATATGTGTATTATGTGTGTGGGTACGTACACACATCATGTCCATTGGGGGTGTTGTTGTACAATGGAAAAATCTCTGGTTATGGTGTCTAAAGACTTCACTTTGCAGTCCTAGGTCTTCCACTTAGCTTATATGTGGTATCTAGCAAGTTACTTAGACTCTCCAATCCTCAATTTTCTCAACTGCAAAATGAAATGTTTGGATTGAATGATTTCTAAGGCATTGTTCAGCTCTAAATCAATGCTCCCATGATCCTATGACTTTCTCATTACAGTGAACTTGCCAGCTATGAAGAAAAACTGCACAACTTTGGCCATTGTATATGCCTCTAAATGACAAGGGGGAAGACTTGCCAAGGTGAAAGGAAACTAAGAGGGATGGATTGCATGATATTAGAGGAAGCTTCCCTAAGACATAACACAAAGATCCAGAATGTGAATCCTAGACAGGGAAAACAGTAGAGGGTAAGAAGCAGTCTGCATCTGGTAGGCAACAATTTAATTTGGGGCAGCTAGGTAGTATAGTGGATAGAGCACTGAGCCTGGGGTGAGGAAGACTCCTCTTCATGAATTCAAATCTGGCCTCAGAAACTTATTGACTCTGGACAGGTAATTTAGCCTTATTTGCCTCAATTTCCCCACTTGTAAAATGAACTGGAAAAGGAAATAGCAAACCTCTCCATTATCTTTGCCAAGAAATCCTCAAATAGGGTCATGAAGAGTTATGATTGAAATGACCAAACAGGAGCATTTAATTTTTTCTCTCTGGGCTCAGAAAGGAAAGGGAATCATTAGGAAGTAGGTTGGTACACCCTTTTCATTTGGGGAAGACGTCTGAAAAATACAAAATCGGGGCTGTGCTAGGTATAGAAATAGGCAACCTTCTACCAGGGCAATGTAGCAATTCCTAATTAATCACCATTATATTCATTACAAATTGACCAGACAGATATGATATATGTGGTTATTAGATTTGAACACACAGTTCTGAAGATGTCAAGGAGACTGGATTATGCTACTGGAGTAAATTATAGGTCAGGTGACAGAGATAGCAAATTTCTTTAATTGGTAGAGGTTTTGGGGTTCCATCACCCATGGCCATATTTGTGTCTGGTATTGTTAGTTGTTAGTGCCTGGGATTTTCTTCCATGGGTTCAGAACCAAGGGGCTGATAGGATCATGGGGTCATAGAATTCATAGCTGAAAGTATCCTTAGAGACAATCAAGTGATAGATTACATTTTATGGAGGAGAAAACTTTAAATGATAGGGAAAGCAAGTTGACAAAGTTCACACAGAACTAGAATTTGATAACAGGTCCTCTGAACTTCAAATTCAATACTCTTCTGTTGAATCACACTGTTTCCTGTTTAATTTTAGTGAGTGGACAGTAACATTGGGGCAAGGTCCTCTATTGTCTCCTCTGTTTGTGGGTTGATGGAATGAGCTAAGAAAAATGAAATCCCCTCAAGTCACAGATGAAAGGAGACCACAATATGAAATACTCCTAGGATTTAGTAATTTGCTATAGTACTTATAAGGATGCTGACAGGAAAGGCAGACTGAGATAGCACAGTCAATTACTGTTCCAACTCCCCATATCTACGTCTGCCCCTGAACAGAAAACAAAATGAGCATTTGGGGATTTTTTTTTTTTTGCAGAATTTGGGAAGAGGGTCTGGGTAAAGTTTATTTTTCTGTTACCTATGAGGACAAGGCACACTAAGCAAATTGATAGTGTGAATGATATTAAAGTGGCTATTCTTAACTTTTTTAAGAAAGCAAAACCTTTCTTTATATAATAAAAGTTCCTATTTTCATGTAGTATTAATTAAAAGTTATCTTAAAATATTCCTTAGAGCAGGTCCCTAAGCAATTTCATCTATTAATCCCAACCCCTCAGTTTTCTCATCTTTAACATGAGCATAACATTACTTTTACCACCTACCTCTTGGGTTTGTTGTGAGGAGACCATTTCTCAAACATTAAAGCACTACATAAATATAAATATTCATTGTAGTTTTTATCATTAATTACTATAAATGTGTGGTGCCAAGCAGGGTGGTATTTTTTGCTGTTATTTTTTTGTTTTGGAGTGCTTCTCAGCACCAAGGCAATCAAGTACCATTGATTGAGTCTTGCCTTTGTTTCAATCAAGAATCTTTGATTGAATCAAGAGTTTTTGAGGACCTGCTTAAGCCACAAGAAAGCCTAAGTCATATGAGTTTGAGTCACATGCTTGTGATGCCCTCTGACCCTGAAGAAGTGTGTGTACACACACACACACACACACACACATACATACATACATACATACATATATATAGATATATATACACACATATATGTGTGTGTGTGTACGTGTGTGTGTTTACTCTGAGGTTAACATTTTGCTGTGGGGGCTCACTCATTGGAAGAGTGTTTGTGTGATTTGGCCAGATGAGACTCTGGGTAGCTATTAAGGAGCCCCTAGCTTTGAAAACCCAGATGTCGGTGCTTCGCTCTCTGGTAACTATGTATGTATTGCTATGATCAGACAGAAGCCCTGTCTGCTGATTTGTGTTATTTGCTCTGTTTATATAATTTCTGCTTGTAATTTCTGTTTGTATTTTTTCTAAAGTTCAGGGTGCCGACTTTTTCTCCTAAACTAAGTGAATGATATATGTACGTTTAATTAAAGTGAGATTGTAAATCTCTTAAAGTTGCTTTCCTTAGAAAAGTAGATCAAAGAACCTGTGCTAGCAGCCCTCCTGGGCACTGGTGTTATTGGCCTTACACCTCCACAGAAGCTGCAAGCAACATTGTTACTACAACATGCCAGTAAAAAAAGAAGTTGTTTGATCATAATCATTGCTCTGGTATCCATTAAAATGTGTGTGCGCACACACACACACAGAGATATAGGCAAAAGAGGCAACATAGAGTAGTAGCTAGAGAATTGGCCTTGGAGCCAGAAAGACCAGAGTCCTTTACTACTGTTTTTGTGACCATACACAAGCTACTCACAAGTTGTAGAATAAGTGGTAGCTACATTGGTAAAAAGGAGTTCTTTGCCCAGGGAATTCCCTAAACCATTGAAACCACAGGCCAGGGGAAAATAGGCCCACAGAATGAAAATGAATGGATGAAATTTGATTTATAGCAGAAAAGGCAAACCTGTATTAATGAAATCACAATTCTTTTGACTTATCAAAATATTTGTTGTTTGACTGGAAAGGACTAAAACTATCATCCTAAAACTTTTTAAATTCAGCTTTTATATTATTTCCCCACAAATAGTCTGAATTAGTAAAAATGTATTATATGTTGCCTTCAGACTTGAGTCACAGAGATTTCCCAAACAAATTTGAATTTGGAATGTTTGTTTGCTACAGTTACCTTAATAAACTTACACACACATACACACACATTTATGATTTTTATTCTAAGCAGGCTAGAAATCACTGTCATATAAGAGGCAGCCTGGTGTTATGAAAAAAATCAGGAGAAAAAATAATGGCTCAGAAATCAGACGATCTGTATTCAAATGCCACTTTTTACATTTTTTACATATGCAACTTCTGGTGAGCCACCTACCTCTCTGGAAGTAGTTTCCTTATCTGTAAAATGAAATGGGTATACTAGATGTTTTCTAGGTTCCTTGCAGCTCTTTATTTATGATTCCTATGATCTTCTATACACAGAATCAAAACACTTATTTTTTTAAAATATGGAACACTTCATGAATTTGTGTGTTATCCTTGAACAGGGGCCATGCTAATCTTCTCTGCATCATTCCAATTTTACTATATGTGCTGCCAAAGTGAGCACTAAAACACTTATTTTTTAACCCTAACTCCACTAGTTACAATCTGTGTATTTGTTCAGCAAATCACTTAATTTCTCTAAACATTCAGTCTTCCAGTCTGTTAATGGGATTAATAATATCCCTATGATAGCCTTTTACTATGACAGCTCAAATAAAATACCAGAATTGAAAGTGCTTTAGAAGGTAGAGAATGCTCAACAAAAGTAATTCTACTTCCAAACATCCATGATTTAGTAGATGCAATGCTCATTTCATACCATAGATGATGGTATTCATAAGTTACTTTGGCCAGAAGAAAATAATTTCCTCATGACTTTCCTGATCTAGCTGCCTGGGCCTTTGCTATTAGACCAAACTCATCACTGATCCCATGTCTTAAGCTTCTGAGCCTGGTAGTATATAGCAGGACTTGCAATCCATGGAGATTGCTTTCATTTACCCAGAATTTTCTTCATGATGTCATTTTTGGAGGACTTCTGTGTATTATCAAAAGTAAGGTATCATGATTGAATCTCAGGGAAGGTATTTTATATATGCTTCACTATTTTCTGGCATCCTACTATGGCTTCACAACATGCCCTTATATTTGGCCTCAGAGAAAGAACTGTGGCTTGTGCAAGGGAAAGGGTACAAAATAAATAGATTTTTTTATTCATGCAATTCAGATGTCCACAGTCTAATTGGTTGAGGAGAAAACAAATACTTACAGTGGGAGGGAGAACGGTTGCCATGGGAGGCAGCAGAATTGTAGAAAGATTGTGGCTAGAGATTAGTAGCACAGGACAAGTTATCTTTAATTTTTTCCATGTGTAAGCTGAGACTCATTCATGGTCATACAACTGGTAAGTGTGGGAATGGTAAATCAAATATGGGTCACCTAGAACAAGTCTACTATGCTACCACTACCTGCAGCAGCAAAAGAGTCTGCTGTAGACAGAAATGATTTACTCTTCATTGGAAGTCTTCAACCTGAATCTGAATGGTCATTCATTAGGGATAGTACAGATATTTCAAGAAGGAACCAGACTAAATGATCTGAGGTCTCTTCCAAATTTGATATTCTAAGGTTCTGTCCAAATTTTCCATTTTCTTTCTGCCATGAAAAATAAAATAAAATTAGGACTGTACAAAGATGGCATTAGGGAAAACAATGTACATTTATGGTGGAATTTTCAATTTTCTTCTTGAGAAGACCATAATTAGACAAAGCTTTATAAATATGAAAGCCTAATATAAATATTAGCTCTTGTTAGTATTGTAAAGCTTGTTTATTTTCTTTCTTGACAACAGACCTGCACAAAAATGAGCATGCTCTTTTATGGATAAGGAAATTGAAGTTCAAAACAGAGGAATGACTTTTCTGGTGTAGTAACACAACTAATAAGAGGGAAAGCCAAAATTTGAAATGAGGCCTCCGGACTTGCCTGTCCAGAGCTCAATGCACTTGCCTCGTGGTTCTTGATGAAACTATCTCGTATGTGTAAAAGTTACCCAGACCCAGGAAGTATGTCTCTACAGCCTCTCAGCAGAAAAAAGGCACAAAAAGATGAGGTATTTTGCTCTAGAAGGCTAAGATACCTGTAATTTCCAAGGTCAATTGTTCACACTGAAGGCCCCCCAGATTAGTTGGATTTACTATTAGTTAGCTTTGTAGCTCCAATAGAGCCCCAATTTCTGTAAGCTCCCCTCTACACTGCTTTACCATTCATGACCTTTCTTTGGTGTTGTGACTGATGTTTGCCCAAATCTCTTTGTAAAAATCCGCTCCTGACTTTCTTCCATCAAATAATCTTCAAATGGCTCTTCATTCTTTCCAAAGCAGACTAAGGGGAAATGCCATTTAGAAGCATGTGCGATCTTCTGATCTATTTGAAAGCATTTGAGTGCCTCACCTCTCTGCTGACCCCACTGCATCTCATGGGCACCTTTCTTTCTTCGTTGACTAAATCGTTACTATCATTCATTTGAGAAGAATAAATATGTTCGCTGACCTGTTTGAACTGTGGGATACATCTTCCAGCACTCTTATAAAGCTATGCTTATATACTGGTAGGGGAAAAGTGATTCACCATGGTAGCTTTGCTAAATGCCTTCAAAGAAGATGAATAGGCTTGTAGGGAAAGAAAAAAAAGATTCCTTTTCTCTTATAGCTTCAAGGGAAGCTGCTTCTTTTCTGTCTTATGCAACACCTTTAATGAATTCCAAAATATATTGCTTATTATTTGTCCTTGATGAGGTTTTGCATATGGTGATATCATCAGATCAGAATAATTGACGCACAGCTGTAATTACAAATGCCATATAAATATATGATTACTTATTCAATCATTTTCCATTTTAATACCCTGTAATCAGATTACAGTGAAGGGACACAACCTATCATCCTCAACAGGAAAAGTCTCAGTTTCATATCATCAGTGAGACATACTACAAGGCCCTTAGAACCCAGAATGTCATAACAGTGAAATATCACAACTATAAACAATTGAGACAATAAATTGCTTTTCAACAGTTGCAGTTGAGATCAACCTTCAGATGATATTGCTCTCCATAATTAGTTGGACTCGTTCTTAGATAACAGACATATAGTCCTAAACTTTGAAGACTTTCCAGTGTAGTTATGACTTACTAGAGCTAGACTGGTTTGGCCTTTAAGAATAAAGAGTCATTTGAGCCACCATGGGGCATCTATGTATCACTTTAGTGGAGGCATAAAAATATAACATTTACTAGATTTGTGACTCCAATTATCTTCTCATATTCCCATTAATGCTCAATAGTACTTCCCTTCCCAACCCAAGAAAGCAAATTTATTCTTCACAAAAATCATATTTGTGTTGGATTGCATTTAGAAAAATGTGTTATATTCTCAATGACACCAAGCTGGTCACTAGCTCAAATGCCTATCACTTTAACTCCAGCATTTTTCTAATGATGCAGGTAGGTGAGTAGCAGATAGAGTGCTAGACCTGAAGTCCGGAAGACCTGAGTTCAAATTCTGTCTCAGATACTTGCTACTTATTTGTCCCTGGTTAAATCACTTAGGCTCTGCCTACCTCAGCTTTCTCTCTGTAAATAAGAGATAATAAGAGCATCTATATCCCAGGATTATTGTGAGGATAAAATGAGATCATATTTGTAAAGCACTTTGAAAAACATAAAGCACCATATAAATGTTAGTGATGACGATGCTCCATGGCTCCAAATTACAGAATAATATGAGAAGAGGTAAAATTATAGATGACCTGACAGGCAAGGGAAAGACACATTATTGGTGTAAGCAATGTGTAATATCTTACACAGGATGGCATATACAAGAAGCAATATGAAGTTATCCTGAAGGATAAATCTATTTAGAAAGGAAAAAGACCAGGCTGGGTGCTTGTGGCAATTAAGGTGGGACTTTTTTTTACTGTTTTCTCTTTTGGAATGCTGAGGTAATCAAGTACCTTTGATGAGTCTTGCCTTTCAAATGTTATAGCAAGCAAAGTGAACTTTTTGTTGTCTGTTTTGGAGCATTTCTCAGCACTAAGGAATCTTTGATTGAATTGGGAGTCTTTGATGACGTGCTTATGTCAAGGGAAGGTATAGTTCACATGAGTTTGAGTCACATGGTCGAGATACCCTTTGACCCTGAGACTTGTATATAAGATCAGAGGTTAGTGTTTTGCCTTTGGGAGCTCACTCATTGGAAGAGTGTTGGTGTGGATACTCTGGGTAGCCATTAAGGAGCCCCCAGCTTTGAAAACCCAGATGTTGGTGTTTTCCTCTCAGGTAACTATGTATGTATAGCTTTGGTTAGACAGCTAGAAGCCTGTCTGTTGATTTGTGTTATTTGCTCTGTTCACATTTTCTCTGTTTGTAATTTCTATTTCTATTTGCTCTGAAATTCAAGGTGTTGACTTTTTTCCTCTGAACTAAGTGAATGACATATATACGTTTGATTAAAGTGAGATTGTTAACCCCTTGAAGTCACTTTCCTTAGAAAAGCAGATCAAAGAACCTGTGCTAGCAGCCCTCCTGTGTGCTGGTGTTATTGGTCTTACAAAGCCACAGTAGCTGTAAGTAACATTGTTGTTACAATGCTCTTCTCTCTCACTCTCTTATATATGCACGTGTGTATATAACATGTGTGCATGTATGTATATATGTCTTTACAGATACAAATAAGTGCATATGTTACATATGTGTATATGTCATATATAAAGAATCAGAAGAAGGCCTCTGGAATTTGAGTAGATCATTTATGGATGATTTATGGAAACAAATGGACAGAGATCACATGTATTAACAATGTAAAATCAGTTACTATCTATACTGGTAGAGTTAGTTCCCAAAATGTGAATTTTTTAAGGTGATATAAAAGTAAGTTTGCAATTTTCTTATAGGTAATCTCAATCCCTCCCCCTTGAAACATAATATCTCTTGAAATCTGTCCTTTATTCTCATTTCCTCCATTTCTTTCACTCATCCCTTCATCAATAGTTTTAACTTATATATGCACACATGCACATACAAATATACACATACATATATGTATATTCCTGTATATCCATTCCATAAGAACCACAATAGCATTGCTAATAACATCTTATTTAATATTACTACAGTAACTAGTAATAATTTGAAATGAGGGAATCTATTCTTCATATGAGCTTAACATTATTACAAAGTATTGCAATCATGAAGTCAGTTTTCTTCCCTTCTAGAAAGCTATAAAAAAGGAAACATTTCAGGTTAGTTAATTTTCTGGATTCTATAGACTAGAAAACTGAGAGCTATGCTTAATAGATCCAGAAAAATCAGCTAAGAGGCAAATTGCATGATGGGAAAATTGTAAGCATAATTCATACATTATTTTCCCTTGGAGAAGTAGCCACAACTTTCTAAGGTTCTACTACTTCGTATCTGTGTCTTTTTGAATAGCTCATTGCTCATTTGTGGGCTCCAAATATTTTATCTTTAAGAATAAGGGGTTAAAAAAGATTATCAAGAAGGTTCCTTCTAACTCTGACATCTTGTGATTCCCTAATGTGGGTCTCTCTAGTTGGCTTCATCCCTTTGTCTTTATCTTTCTTCTCCCCTAACTCATCTGAATGCACCTGTCTTGTTTCCCATTCCCCCAGGGCCTACTTCTATGTTTTACAAAGTGACAGCTAGTTATTTGATAAGCTCATCTCAGCTAAGAACAGTTAGTGGATGCTGATTGCTTAATGCCATCTTTTTCCCAATCAACGCTGACAATTTAACAGGAGCCTCCTGGAGACAGAGCCATAACCCAAAGGGGTGGCCCTTTTAGACTTAATGGCAGGCTGGTAGGAGGTGGTGGGGTTTTTTTGAGAATCAAGCATAAAAACACTTCATAAAGTCAGTCTTGGAAGCCAATTGGATAAGTGAAATGAAGTTCCAGGACTTCTCTCCTCTGTCACTTTATTTTATCAACTCCAACCTAAACTGATAGCAATCAACAACACTGAAAAAAGCTATTGGGGAATGTGGTAAGTGGAATAATCTTGAGGACAGAGGGAATTTGGTTACCACTCAAGGAATTTTAATATGGGAGATCCCTATGCTGAGGAAGGGACAAGCATGTAATCAGAGGAAAACACCCAGGTGAAAGAACATTGCTCAAAATAGATTGGAAAAGACCTAAGACCCACATGAGTACACACAATCATCCCAGGATACTCTTGTTGTCACCAAGGGCAAATTCATGGGACTGGCTCATTTTTATTCAACACCCACCCTTTATTCTGTTTGCCTTTACTGTTCATGCAAACTAGAAAAAAGTATTGTGCTTTGAAGTCCAAATACCTGTGTTCAAATCCCAGTTCTGACACTCATTAGATGGGTGAACCTGGGCAAGATCACTAATTTTTTTTTTAGAATTTCCTTTTTCCTTGACTCTGCTACCCAGTTTACCCCAGCTTCCATCACATTTTGGCTAAAATTCTACCTTCTACAGGAAACCTTTTTTGAACCCCCTTAATTTAAGTGCCTTCTTTCTATTGACTCTCTCTAATTTATCCTATATATAGCCAGCTTGTAGATAATTGTTTGGGTATTGTTTCCCCCTTTAGACTGTGAACTTCTTGAGAGCAGGAACTGTCCTTTCCTTTTCTCTTTATTCCCATTGATTAGTGCAGTACCTGACACATTATTGGCATTTTGTAAGTTTTTACTGACAGACTGAATGAGTGGCTAATAAGATGGTGGCTGTGAAGAAAGCAGGTTATAATTCACAAATCTCTACCCTAATATTTTATTCTTATAAAACAACATTTTTTTATTATTTAAAACTGTGCATGTCCCTGGAGATGACCTCTCCTAAAGTCCTTGTTTTGCATATACAAAAATTGAGGTCCAATGGGTATAAAATTTCTCTAGGGATACTAATAAACCTTTTTGAAGGTTTTTTCCTCATTCCTCCAGGCCATTTTATTGTATCTGCCAAAGTTTTCTTTAGTCTTCAAAATTGACATGGATATCTCTTTTAACCTACTTATGTCTGAGTAAAATATATAGTTTTGTTTTGTTTTGTTTTGTTTTGAGGAGGTAAGGTTGGGGAAGAGATTGTATGATTTATCTACTGGGCCCTGAATCACCTTCTTCTCATCTTCCCCTTAGCTCTCTCTATACATATTAAGACAGACAGTACTGACTTTCAGTATTGTCATTGAATTAATGAAAGCCAATTAAACACAAAATAGTCTGCTTTGGCAGATGGAAGCAGTCCTACAGGGAAAAACATTTAACTTGCTGTCTCTTGAATTCGTAGAATATTAGAGCTAGAAAAAATCTTAGTCTAGCCCCTTTATATTACTTTATGTTATTTCCTTTTATGTGCTGTCTAGGTTCTTTTTATAAAATTTTATTGATGCTTATTATATTTATAGTACAATTTTTTCTATATATTCCCCTCCCCACAAGACCATTCAGTGAGCCTTCCCTTGAAACAAGGAAAATGTTTGTGCAAAATGCAAAACACAACAAGATTGTCTGGCAGCATATTTAACAATCTGAAACTATAGTCTCCCATTTCATAAAAGAAATGAGAGAGGAAGGTTCCATTATCTGTTTTCAGGGGCTGAGAACAATTATTATGATGGCACAACTTCATCTTTGTGTGCCTTTCACTCACATGACTTTGGTCATTGTTTATATTGCTTTCCTGGTTTTGTTGACTTTATTCTGGACTAAGAGATGTCTTTACATGTCTCTGCAATCTTCATATGCTTAATATTTTATGGTAAACTACCACTTTATCTTCAGAAATCAAAATTTGATTAGGCATTCCCTAGTCAGCTAGGTGTCTCAGTAGATGGAGCACTGGAGTCAGGAAACCCGAGTTCATATCTGGCCTCAGACACTTATTATCTGTGTGACCCTGGGCAAGTCACTTAACCTCTGTGTGATGTAATCCCCAGAGAAGGAAGTGGCAAACGATTCTGATATCTTTGCCAAGAAAAATCCATGAACAGTGTGGTTTCAGAGGGTCACAAAGAGTTGGATGTGACCCAGCTACTGCACAACAGTCAACTAGCAAGGATTTAATCTCAATTTTTAAAAAAAATATCATAAAGAGTGCTATTATGAATATCTTGGTATATATGTGACCTTTCCTTGTGTTTTTGACTTATATGTACATGACTACCAATAAATAGATGTAAAAAGTAAAAAAAAATATAAATATTTCAGTCCCTTTTTTTTCACTGTGACATGTGTAATGGGAGTTTGGTGTATGTCTAGACCACTTAAGATAGCGTCACTCACATAGATGTAAGGTTTCTGCTTTTCTGAGACCAGTGGTCTAGAGTACGTGTGAACATTTTGAATTAGACTATCTCAAAGTTGGGAGCAGCCCCTTTTTCATTGGCTACATGACTGGAACCACAGAGTCTTTAAGTTGACCTGATGCAGCACTTGCACGATTTTTTGCTACATTCATGTCTGAGGGTGAAAGTGACCCTTGCATTCACAATCAATGAGACTCTGTTGCTAGGAGGGAGGATCTTATGCCTCCTTATTTATCCCTCGTAAGCAACGTGATCCCAAAAAGACAGTTGCAGAGCTTTGATATTATGTTCATTTTTTTTTCCATTCTAGGTTCAGGAAGTAGTGTCTCTTTGGTCAGAGACCACATACTGTAGGGATCTTAGGTCTTATCTACAATCTATCTTATCTCTCTCTCTCTCTCTCTCTCTCTCTCTCTCTCTCTCTCTCTCTCTCTCTCACACACACACACACACACACACACACACACACACACACATACACACACCACCACCACCACACACCAAACAAAACAAAGAAACAAAAAACTTTTTCTCATCATTTGCATAACCACTATCCTAGTTCAGGTTCTCATCATGGTTCAACTGCACAAAATTGTAACAGCTTCAGTGTTGGTTTGGACTTAATTAACTTTAAGGTCTCTATGATGTTGCTGGTAGAGATAACCTAAAATCCACAGGCACCCTGAATTCAGCTTTTGGATAAAAGTGATCCCCAGGGTCAGCACTTCAGAGGCGGAAGAGACCTTGCACATCTTTAATCCAATTTGTATACACCTGATGATAAGACAGTGAGCAAGAAGGGAAAGAGCACTAGACTGGGAATTAGAGCACCTGTTTTCAAATTCTAGTACTCCTACTTACTGCCTGTGTGACATTAGCCAAACCATAACCCTGCTCTGAGTTTTAGTTTCCTAACATGAAAAATCAGATGGTGGAATTCATTGTCTCTAGGTTCTTTTTATCAGGCTAAACATAGTGAGGCCCTTCAACAAACACCCAGTTATACGTTCTGAGGTTCCCTCACACCTTAGTTGCTTTCCTCTAGACACATGATAATTATCAATGCCCTTTCTCAAATGTTGCATGCAGAATTGAAGACACTGCCCCCATTGTGACATGACCTGATCTAAGTAGAATTTGACAACTGCTTCCCTCTTCTTGAGCACCTTGCTGGATACAGAAAAATGTGTCTGAAGTTTGATTCCATTCTTTGTATTGTCTAGGCCATAATCCTTGACATCAATTGAATCTGCCTTTGAGTTTCCAGAATTGCATACCTGAATTTCAGATCCAGACTTTGTCTTGTCATATGTTGGTCCTGGAAAGCTGAAAGCCATTTGCTTTGAGCCATTTGTGAGAATGATAGAACTATGATGGGAGAATTTTCTTTGAAGTTTATTTTGTCTTAGTTACTCAATGTTTACTTTATTGACTTTACTGAAATACAAAATTATTGCTTCCAATTAGATAGTGAATCAATTCTGATAGATGATAATCTTGACTGACTTCCTATTACTTCCAGAATCAAAAGTAAAATTCTGCTTAGCGCCTTTAAAATCCTTTACAACCTGCATTTTCCCTAACTTTCCCATCTTCTTACTTATAATCTCCTTCCACTCACCCTATAACCTAACTACACTCGTAGGCAGCAATGTGGTACAATGAACAGAGGTCTGGATTTCAAGTCAGAAAGATGTTAGTACAAATCCTTCTCAGTCATATACTAATTTTATGACCCTGAACCAGCCATTTACTCCCCAGTACCCTCATCTGTAAAATGATAAAATAAACGTACCTATCTTGCAGAATTATTGTAAGGTTCAAATAAGATCACATAAAGTGTTTCACAAAGTGTAATGCACTATATCAGTGACAGTTATTGTTAATGTTGAGGGTAGGGAAGATGAGGTCCAGGAACACACCAAGACTGGAGTTCTCAGACAGGGTAGTTGAGGGGGAGGACTCCTCAAGGACTCGAGTACTGGAGAGGATTGGGGCTGTTGGGAATGAATTCATGATCCTGAGCATTCTTTAAGTCAAGGTGGCAAAGATTTATTACACTTTTCAGTGGGCAAGAGTTCTTAGGGAACCTGCAACCTTACAGGGGTGCACATAAAGTTTTTATAGGAGATTTTGGGGTGAAACATGTTAATTAGGTGTTCTGAGGTGGAATTAGGGAGTGGTTAATGGGTGGTCATTTCTTAAAGGAACATGCACTTTTGTATCTACTGAGCAGGTATCTTACCCAGAGTTCATTGGGAAATAGCGTAAGTGGGGGGCTATCTGGAGGTGAGGTTTTTGGCTTGAAATATCACTACATCAAGTAATGGTCAGAGTGCCTGGAAATATCCAGGTTGCTTCCATCAACATCTTGTTAGACAAGATGAATGTAAGTGAGTATACATGTGTCTGAGTCTAGCATGCAAATGATAGGCCAGTGAGTAGTGAGTATCTTTATGACCCTGTACATGTCCAGTTCAACACATACACAGGGAGTCCAAACTAATAAATTCTATAGGTGCAGCTGGCCACAGTATCGGGAGGAGAGGTAGGTGTTTGGCTAGGACATGCTGACCTTGAACTGGAGAGGAACTGCCTGAGACAGTATTTTGAGGCTAGGGAGAGATGTGACTTTGGAACTGAATATGGCTTTGGAATTGGGGTCCAGGCACAGGCACCCAAGCAAAGGCTAAGGAGAAAGGTTAGAATTATGGTCCAAGCACAAGCACCCAAGCACCCCCATCATCACTACCAGTAGGACTAATACTAGTACTACTTCTATCATTACAATTGTTGTTATCACAGCCTACTTGCCTTCTTTATACCTGAAACACCATTTCTTATCTACCTACTCCTTGCCTGGCTATCCCCTATTCTAGACCGTTCCTCCTTTCTCACCTCTACTTCCAAGCTTTTTCAGCTTCCTTCAAGAATCAGCTAAAATCCTACCTTCTGCTTTTTCATTATTCCCACACATACCTTCTTAGTCCATCATTCTGATAATACCTTTCATTTATGTTGAATATATCTTGTTTTATTTTCATTTTGCCCTGTCCCCATTGCCAATCAGTTAAGAAGAAATCAATTAGTATTTATTTACCAGGTGCCAAGCACTGTACTTAGCTCTGAAGATACAAAGAAAGCAAAAGCAAACAAAAATAAATAAGAAAAATACAACAAGAAACAATCCCTATTTTCAAGTAATTCACAGTCTAATGGGGGAGTGAATATGAACACAAATATGTATAACCAAGATATAAATAACATAAGTAGGACCCAGTCATTGTGTAGGCATTTAAGATTTACAATATAACTCATATATATTCACTCCATTGATTTTCAAAACAACCATAGAAGGTAGGTGCAATTATTCTCCCCATTTTACAATAAGGAAACTGAGGCAAAGAACATCTAAGTGAATTTCTCAGGATTGCATAGTTGTTAAGTGCCTGAGGACATCTTTGATCTTTGAACTCAGATCTTCCTGACTCCAAGTCTAGCACTGTGTCCACCAGTAGCTACTAATACAATGTGAGGTCTTAGAGGTCAAAGGGCTCTGCTTTTGCCTCTTTTTTTGTAACCCCACTACTAATTCAGGGACAGGAAAGGACCAAGGAAGGAGAGAGAGAGAGTACAGTAACATATAGGAATGTGGAAAGAGAAAAGAAAAGAAAGGAGGCAGGTGGGCTGGCTAGCAGGCAGGCAGGCAGGAAAGCTGGATGGCTTTTCTAAGTGCCTAAGCTGTGCAGGCACTATGCTAAGCACCTTACAAATATTATCTCATTTGATCCTTACTACAACCCTGAGAGGTAGGTGCTTTTAATGAAAAATGATTAAGTAAAGCTCTTTGTTAACCAAATCCTCACCCTTATAGATAACAGATCAACCTACTAACCTCTGTCTCAGTGTTGCTTTGTATCACTCTAAATGGCTATAATGAATATAATTACAGACTTTAAAACCTTATTAACATAACTCCTGGAGGATGGAGATTCTGTTTTAGGAATCTTTTTTTAATACTTTTTCTTCTATCCCAGTTAGTACAGTGACTTCCAAAGAATACTAGAATTCCAAAGAATACTAGAAAGAACACTGAACTGAGAATATAGATATCTAGGATTCTCTTTTTTGCTCTGGAAGCAACAATCTACAGCTCTCTGGGCCAAAGTTTCCCAGCCTATAAAAAAGCAAAACTAGATGAACCCTCCTAACCCTCTATTTAACCCAGATTTTTATAGATAAAATTATTGCATCTGAGAAACAGGATGATGGCATTGGGGTGTTTGGAATCTGATCAGCAGGAAAAAAAAGAGGAAGCAGGAGGGATCACATGATAAATTTAGAGATGGAAAGAATCATAAAAACATAGATTTAAAATTAGAAGGCGCATTAGAAGTCACTTATTACAACCCCATACTTTAAAAAATGAGGAATTTGAGACCTACAGTGGTTAAGTAATTTACCCAATGTTACCCAAGTCCAGAATAGTAACCCCAAGTCCATGGTTCATTCTACCACACCTCTTGGCCATGTGGGAATTAGCTTTAAGTTGGATTTCCACTTAAAACCTTCTGCAAAGAGGAGTTGAATACTGATTTTGTTAGCACTGGGGCTTTGATAAATATCTACTAATTATGGATCAATTCAACTGAATTGACCAAAGGAATATGGACAAAGAGGCCTTATATAGTAAGTAAAGGTAGGGAAGCTCACTATAAATTAAATTCACTAATCAGTTTAAAATATAAGAATGCTGTTCTATTGCACACATAAAAACAGGAATTGGACTAGAAGTGTGATTTCACTGGCATAGGGCACTCCCACTACCAGTGTCTGTTGCCACTTATTCAATAATTTACTGGCTTAGATACTTGCTTGTTGTTCAGTTGTCATGTCTGACTCTTTGTGACCACATTTGGCATTTTCTTGACAAAGTGATTTACCATGTCCTTCTCCACCTCATTGTACAGATGAGGAAACTAAAAGAGACAGGGTTAAATGACTTATCTAGGGTCACATGATTAGTACATGTCTCAGACCAGATTTGAACTCAAAAAGATGCCTATTCCTGACTGCAGGCCTGGCATTCTCTTCACCGTACCACCTAGTGCTTTAAAGAATTGCTGGGGATACTCAGAGGTTAAGTGACTTGCCCAGAAACATAAAGTTCATATACATCAGAGGTGATACCTGAATGCAAATCTTTCTGGCTTCAAGGACAGCTCTATTCACTATGCCATGTTACTTTTTTCCTGTGTGTATTGGAGATTTTAAAATGATGTGTTGTCCAGGCTTGTGAATCTGATCAAGATAACTTTAAAATAAAAAGGTAGGGAGAGATAGAAACCTGACAAGTTATATCTGACAACTCAATTCTCAATGGGCTTTCAATGCATGTTTCAGATTTTTCCTTTCTTTGGAATGATGTAATATCCATTCAATCAAATTTATTTTAATTAATATCTCTAATATGTGTTTTCATATATATTATATGTATGTATGTGTGTAAATATATATATGTATGTATAAACACACACACACATATATATATATATATATATATATATATTATTTTATATTTTTAATTAGTATAGAAACATCTCATGCTGTTCAGGTATCACTGACCCTTATGCAGATGGGACTGACTCATTCAGAAATAGCACTATGTATGTTTATACATTATTTAAAAAAGAAAATAAGAGATAAAATGTATATTAGGAAAGTATGAGAAGACGAACATGCCTAAGGAAGTTTTGAAACACCAAAGAGATGAATGGTGGAAAATTTTTGGATGAAGATGATTAAAAGAAAATTTATGAAACACAATAAACCTTGCAAAGAGGCATACTATATTAATGATGAAGTTTAACTCACCAGAAGTCAGCTGGGTATTTCCAGTTAGTCAAAGATCTTTGAGAGACAGAGACATAGTGACAGAGCTGAGAAGGGAGACAGATGGAAAGCTGAGAAGGGATACAAAGACAGAGATCGAAAGGACAGACACAGAGACAGACAGAGAGGCATAGACAAAGATAGACTGAGATGAAAGAGAGAGAGAGAGAGAGAGAGAGAGAGGGATCTGTGACTGATGTTTACCAACTATGTGACTTTGAGCAAGTTATTTCCTTTATATTTATATATTCCTTTATATTCCCATCTGTATATATGCTTGCTAATGACCCTTCAAATTCAAATAATAAATCTCATAACCCTATCAACTGATACATGTTTACTTTTAGAGGTATTTAGTGCAGTCCTTCAGAAATTTTTATTCTTGTGTTGCGCACCATTTTTTATAAATCAGGAACTTGGGTATAGGTATAAGATAGCATGAATATCTGGTCTGTGAATAACACTGACTCATTGAATTCCAATTTAAGGATCCTATGAATGTAGCAGCAAATAAGGTAAGATGAAATAAAATTTTCATAAATGGAAAGTCCCATAATTGGCTCAAAAAACTCAAATATTACAGTTGTGCAAGGACATGGATACAGTGTCTGATCAACAGTTCATTGCATTAATGATTGGGAAGTTTTAGTTGTGAACTCAATATGAAGCTTCACTGTGATACAGCAGCTTAAAACAAACAAACAAAAAATCCTCCACCCAATCAATCAACAAAATGCTTATTAAGTATCATATTTTCCAGGCACTATGGTAGATGCTATGGATAAGAAGACAAAGATGAAAACAGTCCCAGATTTCAAAGAATTCACAGTCTAGCTTGGGGAGAAAATATGTACATAAATATGTATGTTCATAATAGATACAATGTAATAAGCACAAGGTGATAGAATTGGGAAAGCCCTAATCCAAAGAAACAAAAATGAGATAATGAGATAAAAAGGAGATAGTCATTCTTTCCTAGTCAGATGACATTTGGAACACTGTACTCTGTTCTGGGCAGCCCTTTTAGGAAAGTCATTGCAAAGTTGTGGAACTTCAAAATGAAGGACATCTGGATGGTGAAGGGAAATTGAAACCAGGTGGATTGATTAAATAAATTGGAAAAGAGCACACTTACTAAGAGGTAGGGGGTCTTTAATGGCATATAAAAGAAGGAATAGGCTGTAATGATTAGCAGTACACAAAAGTGAAAAGCATTACCTCTAATAATAGTGAATTCTTCAAAAGTCTTCAAGTAGAAGATGAATTTTCACTTGTCCATGCTACAGTAGAAAGAATTCCTATTTGAGAAGGGAACTCTCAGATTCTATATATGATTCTATATGATCACCACTGTTCAATTCACAATTTACTTGTGTTAGTGATTAATCTGGCCCCATTCTTCCAGAGAATGGTGCCCCTGAGGGATGATTTGGGTTTCTTTGTTTAATACTGTTGACTCAAGCAACCCTTCTAAAACTTTCTAATCAGGGTCAGCTAAGTGGTGCACTGGATAGAATACCTCTGCCTACAGTTAGGATAGACCTGAGTTCAAAAACGTCTTCCAACACTTAACTGTGACTCTGTGTTCTGTTTGCCACTCTTTTCTCATCTGTAAAACTGGCATAATAATAGCACCTACTTACAAAGGGTTCTTGTGAGAATCAAATGAGATAACAATTGTAAGGAGTTTAGCACAGTGCTTAGGATGTAGTAAGCTCTATATAAATGTTAGCTATTACTATTACTATTCTCCCTCTTTGGCTGGCCTTGATTAACTCCCCAATTTCCTCTAAACACTTAATGTTCATTGCTTTTACATATGTATATACTTTAAATATATAGCAAGAAAAAATTAAAATCAAGTTTCTCCATCACTACTTCCAGGTCAAACTCTCCTTTAGCCAATTTTACCTGTGGAGATATAAAACTGGGCTCAAATTTAAAACATTTTCCACATAGCAGTTACTCCACCAAGCTCATTTCCAAAAAATCAATTTACCTGTGGGATGATTCTCTGTCTCAGCTACCACTGATCTGATTCCTGAAGGTCACTCTTTGGGGCACTGAGGCTGGACAGGCTAGCTGAATCCAGAATTAATTCCAACCCATGGACTTCTGTCAGTGCACTCTCATGAGTTTTCAGTTCTCACAAGTTTGTAGACATCTTCAGTCTCTTTCACCTAAAATTAAGAAAAAAATAGATATAACAAAGAGAGAAGCAACAACAGATCTGTAAACTCTTTGATTCATTCCAGTTCCCTCCACTAAACGGCCTTTGGCAGGGACAGAAATGTCCCTGGATGGGAGTCTAGTGTTTTTTTTTTTAAATGTGAAGAAATAGAGTGAAGACCAGTTACAAAATGAAGTTGTTTTGGTGGGAGAATTGAAAGAACCAGTTGCATTAATATAGACTTCATCTTGTGCTGCCACATCTATTAACTTCCATATTATTGTTTTTATGGAAATCATTCATGGAAAATTAGATAGTATAAGCCATCTATTGTTTCATGAAATGTAGGTGAATACAATTAATTATCATCTCCCAATTCTGGGAAAGACCATGAAAT